>NW_020954556.1:12112250-12152784 GCF_900497805.2 Vombatus ursinus
TGTCATTGGACCCTTGATTTGCCAACCTGTACAATACAGAAAGTGAACTCTGAAGTCATAGTTGATGGCTTAGGTCCCTTCAGGCTCAAAGACTTCATAAAATTTTCTCTTTTGTTTCAAGCCTGGTAATTCCCTCCCAGATGCACAGTGCAAAAGTCAAGAGTTACTGTAAATTAGAGTAATAATGAGAAGATTGCCTTTTAGATGAAATCCATCTGTTTGAGCAAGAGAGGCCCCATGAATGACCAATAGTTATTGCCCTTTCAGTCTATAACCTTGTGTTAGGATAGGGGAAGGATTTTGGCCTCAGTGTCTCAACTGCATTCTTTGGCTGGAAGCAAGATTTTTCATGAAGAAAAATGTCACTCAAAATGTGTGCCTGGCAGCCTTCTTCATGAAAGTCTTTGAGACTATAGGTCTGGAAGAAAAGATAGAGTTTTTTCTAAAATACTTTGTTGCTGTGAACTTTTTTAATCAATCTGCAGATGGAGTTATCTAAGATTGTTGCTTATCTATGTTGATAATCCTGAGGGGGTGATTCTTCAAATACGTGTATATGAAAGGGAGGAAGAGATTTAATTTTTTAAAGGCTTATTCCAAATCTACCCTTCCTGCTTGCTGAGCCAATGTGGGCACACATGCACGCTAGTTACATACAGCCTCAGATGCCAGAGAGATCCCTGCTCACAGTTGTCAGATTCATTTGGAGAATGCTGATTTTTAATTTGGCACTCAGTGTGGGTCTCTGCCACAGAAACAATATCTGGGCAGGGGAGCCCCAGCACCTGGCTGGCCTCTGCTGTTCTGTCACACATGAGAAGCCCTGAAGAAAACAGAAAAAAGTGAAAGCAGCAGGTCTGTGGTGGGCTTTCCAAGTCAGCCCAACTTCCAAGATCTCAGATTTTGATCAAGGACCTTGTGATATTTGAAAGTGTTTTATATTCACTTCTGGCTTATTTTTGCTTTGTTTTGAGCTTATTTTTGCTTCTCCATTTCAGAAATGTTTTATCTATTGTTTTCTCATCAATGGTAGCACAAGAATTTAGGCAACAGCCCAGAGCCCAGAGCTCCATCATGTCTCTATAACCAGCTTTCTACATCAGAAATTATAAGGAGTTTTTCCTTGGGTGAGATCCAGGGCTCTGTCTTGGATGAGTCATCTCACTCCCAATGGGAGAGCTCCTTCAGTCTCTTTGTCTGGTATATATTCTCCTACGAAAACCTTCTCTTGTTTCTGTTTTGTTACAATTTGGAGATATAGGCTTGTTCACTATTCTCTATGTGTGTTCATTCTGGAATTGGTATTAGGTAGGAAAGACATCAAGCCTTGGATATAGAATTTGGGATCCCCTTTCCCCTCAAAATGACAAAGTGATCAGAAGTTAGTTTTAACTTGATATCCCCTAGACTAACAATAGATTATACTCTGCCTCCATTTGAGCCACACCCCACAAATGAACCTCATTCTACACAGAGGGACCTCTTTCTTTCTCTACCACATTTTATTCAGATTTATATAAATATATTTATTTATTATATAAATTTATGTAAATAATATTCTTAGATTCACTAAGAAAGTAAGATAACTTCTTTATCCTTTATGCCCTTTATTTCACCCAAATATATTTAGGGAATTTCTCAACAATTTAAGATTTATTATGAGAGAGGTTTTTTTTGTTGTTGTTTATTTTTTTGATTTGTAGGCAACTGGGGTTAAGTGACTTGCCCAGAGTCACACAGCTAGTAAGTGTCAAATGTTTGGTCTGAGGCCGGATTTGAACTCAGGTCCTCCTGACTTCAGGGCTGGTGCTCTATCCACTGTACCACCTAGCTGCCCCTTGAGAGACGTTTTAAAACAATACCTGAATCTCTACTTTCTAAGTAGGCTTCAACAAATTTGAATGGTTCATTGTTAGGGAGTGAGGTGGGAAAGAAGGGCATCCAGATCCTGCCTTTCATATTTACTACATGTGTAAACTTAAGCAAGTGATTGTCCAAGGTTAAACATTGGACAAGTCACCCTTTCTGGGTCTTAATTTCCTCATCTGTAAAATGTTGGAGTGGGTCTAGGTAGCATTTAAAGACTCTTCAGATTTAAAACTGTGATCCTATAATCTGTTGAGAATTCTAGCAAGACTGGTAATAGTGGCTATAGTGACTGGAGTCAGGAAGATTCAAATCCACCTTTGGCAGTAGTTCTGTGACCATAAGCAAGTTAGTTAGACTCCTTGAGACCTGGGCTCAAGGACAGATTTAGATAAATAGAGGAGAAATATAGATACAGATAAATATAGCTGAAAGACCTCTCTACAAAATTATAGATTGGCTGTAGCGATTGCCAAAGAAATGATGCATTCAACCAATAATATTAATATTGGTCCTAGGCCACATGTACTAGGGTTAGCTTTGCCCTCTCAATCATGTGCATTTCTATTCACCAATTTCTACATGACCAGGCCAGAGAACATACATGTTTCACATAACCATGTAACTCAAAGCTTCTTTGTCTCCTCCCAGGAAAACCCAAAGACAAAAACTAAAAAGAAATGCTAAGCACATTATACTTATTTTGGTATATTTTCTATTCCTATTGCCTCACCGTAATTGCTTTCAGGTCCAGAGCAAATGATTTGGAAGATATTTTCATAGTTGCCATAAACTTTCATGGTCAGATTTTCAGATAAAATAGTAGCCTTTAACCATCTTTGCCCAAGAGTGACCTCTAGAGTTCAGTCTTCTAGGGAAAAGACCGCCAACTATTCACCCCCAGCTTCTATGAGCTACAGCCAAGGCCTACCTCCATAATTCCAAATATATCTAAATAAATCTAAAATAAATACCTTCATAAGCCGTAAAAACCTGCTGTACACCTAGAGCACTGGATCTGGAGTCAGGAAGGCCTAAATTTAAATCTAGCCTCAGATACCTGGCTGTGTGACCCTAGGCAAGTCACACAACCTGTTTGCCTCAGTTTCTTTAATCTGTAAAATGAGAATAATAATAGCATCTACCTCCCAGGGTTGTTGTGAGGATCAAATAAGATACTAATTATAAAGTCTTAGCACAGTGATTTACACACAGTAAGCACTATATAATAATAATAATAATAATTATTATTATTATCATTATCATCATCATCATCATCATCATAATCATCATCATTATCCTGGATTCTGCGCTTCTGAGCTACAGGGCTACTCTGAGACAGGGTCCCTCCGTCTTCTGCCACCTAGCTCCTTCTCTAGCACAGACAAATCTCCACTCCCTCGATTTCTCTACCTCCTCCCGATCCTGCCTTCTGTGAAGTGAGACTCACAGGATGCTTTACACTCTTGCACACTACTGCCATGAGGTTGGACCTCCAATAGTAGTCAAATGCTTTCCTCAATGAACCTCTCTCCAACCACCAATACTCTGACTGAACTGACTCCTAAGTGACTAACTTACTCCCATCCTCTTGTATTGTCCCTGTCCCAGTTTTTTTTTTGAATCCTCAGAAACCGAGATGCAAACTTCATTCCCCATACCCCACTATCTGAGCCCTTTCTCTGATCTACCTCAACCCTATCTCTCTTTTCCTCCCCTGTCCCTCCTCAGTTTTTCCTGAAGCTACTACTGTACCCTCTGGAATTCCTACTCTATAAATAACAAGCTTCTTTCTTCTTACACCGTTTCCTCTCTTACTCCTTCCATTTTCCAGAAGGAATTCATTGAGGCTTTATTCTCTCTTTATGAAACTGCTTCCTCACATCCCTCTCCAGTATTGGCTACACTTTCTCTCGTATACACTGGTTTACTGGTCTCAGTGTCGGAACCAAAATACTCCTTGCTACCCCTTGCCTTGTCTAGATTCCCCCTCTGTTACAATTACTTAGCAATCTCTTTTTCTTTGAGGTTCATGCTATCCAAATTGATCACACAATCCAGATTCTGGTGACTATTATCTATTGACTCGCAGGAAAGTCATTCTCTTTTCTTCCTCAATAACTACAGTTCATTGCTCACAATCTTTCTGTCCACCCCATCTCCTGTGCTGACAATAGAGGATGTCAACCTACTTATATATGCTCCCTCAAATACTCTAGTTTTAGTTTATCAGTGCCTATCACTCGCTCCTACATTGCACCTCAGTTGCACACAGAGCTGGTAACACCCTTGATCTTCACATGAACCAAGAGAGTTACATTTCCAAGAACATTGTAATTCGCTCATCTGATTCTAATTAATTATCACCTCCTCTCCTCCAGCCTTCTCATCTTCTGAAATTCCTTATTCTTGTTAATGGTACCACCATGTTCCCAAATACTCACTTTCATTCACTAGACATGCCCAATATACAGCAAATCTACGTTTCTACATTCACATCTATCACACATTTACTTCTTTCTAATCAAATAACTATTAAGCTAGTAAAGGAACTTATCATTTCCCTCCCCAACTAAGTCAAGAGCCTTTTGATAGGCATCCCTGCCTCAAGTTTCTCATCACTACAATGAGCTACCAAAGGAATTTTCTTAAAGTGTAGGTTTGACCATATCACCCCTACTCTAAACCACTCATGTACTAAATTAACACTAGTGGCTTTCTATTACTTCTAGAATCAACTATAAACTCCTCTATTTCGCATTTAAAGCCATTCACAATCTTCCTACTTCTCTGGTCCTTTAACATTTTATTCCACTCTGAACAGTCTAATATCTACCTACACTTGTCTCCTCACTGTTTCTCACATGTAACACACCACTCCTCTCTACATTCTTTTGCACAATGTTCTCCTTGTCTGGAATGCTCTTCCTCCTTGCCTACCTCTGTTTCCCCAACTGCCTTCAAGAACCAAATACTACAGGGGCAGCTAGGTGGCACAGCAGATAGAGCACCAGCCCTGAAGTCAGGAGGACCTGAGTTCAAATCCAGCTTCAGACCAAACACTTGACACTTACTAGCTGTGTGACTCTGGGCAAGTCACTTAACCCCAATTGCCTAAAAGAAAAAAATCAAACACCACCTTCTACAGGAGGCAATTCCAGTTTTTCACCAATGCTAGTGCCTTCCCTACCTTCCATCCATTCTTTATTAATCTTGTACAAACCTAGTTCTTTCCACATCATCTCCCCCATTAGAAGACAGAGATCATTTTCTCCCCTTAGAATCCTCAGTGCTTTGCTCAGCTAAGTTGAGCTGAATAGCTCAGTGCTTAGGTACATAGGAACTATTTAATAGATGCTTGTAGATTGACTGACTTTAACGTTCTAGTCATTTATTCAGGGAACTCTTGTCTCAAACCTATTGCAGAGAAGCTTTTGTAGATCAGCTTGTGAGCCTCTAGCACTTTCTTCATCCACAGCATCACAGAATTTGAGAATCAGCCAAGACCTCCGAAGCCACCTATTCAAGCCTGTACATGAAAGCAATCACCAACATACCATACCTGGCAAGCGATCATCTAGGGTCTGCTGGTTATTTGCCTATGGAAACTTTCATAGTGACCTTCAGTCGTACTTTAACTCATTCAGCAAATACTTGTTAAACACTTTCTAGATGCAGAGTGCTCTAAGCTAAGTACCAGGGAAAATACAAAGTTTAGAAAGTACATGAATTAATGGATGGATAAAAAGTGCATTTTAAAGTGCTTATTTACTATGTGCAAAGTGCCATGCTAAGTGGGGATGCAAATAAAAAAGCAAGACAGTCCCTGCTCTTAAGGAGCTCATCTTCTTATTAAGAAAATATATATGGGAAATTTCATTGCAAGTCAGATGGAAACACCTAGTCAACTTTAGGTGCAGTGGCAAAGTAAATGATAGTGCATCTTTCAGGTGGCACAAATCACTTGACCTGGAATTAGGAAGAGCTGAGTTCAAATATAGCATTAGACACTTACTAGCTATGTGACCTTGGACAAGTCACTTAAACTCTGCCTCAGTTTCCTGAACTATAAAATGGGGGTCATAATAGCATCTACCTTCCAGGGTTGTTGTGAGGACCACAGTCCTCCCAAGATTTTTGAAGGTCAAATGCAATAATATTTGCAAAGTGCTTAGCACAATGCCTGGCACACAGTAAATGTTATATAATGCTATTTATGATGAAGATAGTGATGTTGTCATTTCTACTGGTAAAGCTATATCTGTTTCTGATGTCAAATTGTTTAACAGTGCTTTAGATTTTGATGTCAAGAACTTTCTTTTCTAGGTCTTCAGGTATAACTCCTTAGGAGGGATAGGCTACAGTATCTTCACAGTGATTTGCCAGGTAGTAAGTATCTTCACAAGGGCTGTTGCCCTCTACAATGGCTGCTAGACCTGGGATGGGAATGATCTGGGAGGGGTAGGGCACTGCTATGGTTGAGGACTCTATGATTCTGGGTTCTGGGTTGTCAGCACCAAGGTCTATGTGGTAGGTGATGGTTATGGTGGCAGTGCTTTGACCCACCTGGAGAATGCTACCTCTCATTTCTCTCCCAAGATGCCTTAATGCTTCTAGGCTGGCTTGCCTGACCTGTCAGTGTCAAGTAGTTGATATTTGGTGGTAGTGGCTACAGAGATGATGGGCTTCTTCTCCACAGGGTTTGTTCTACTGGATTATAACTCTGGAGCCAGGCTAGAAGCAGAGTTGGTTGTCTGAGGGATACTACTCTTTTTGTTGGAGTTCTTGTTGGGCCAATTGGTCTTTGCTTGGTGTTAGTGGTGGCAGGTATGGTAGACTCTTTCTCCATAAGGATTGCTCATCTCTGTGCTTCCAGCCCTGAAAGAGTTTATAATCCAAGACAGAGATAAGTACACATTGAGATAGATAAAATATATAATATCATATATTGAGTTTACTAATAGTGGCTGTAATAACTCACATTTACATAACATTCTAAGTTTTACAAAATGTTTTCTTCACAACCACACTCCAAAGTAGTCTCAATATCCCCATTTTAAAGATAAGAAATCTAAGGATATGAGAGGTTAAGTAATTTCTTCATAATCATGGGGAGCTGCTAAGTGCATGAGGCAATTGAAACAAGGTCCCCTAACTCCAGGCCTTGTGTTCTAAGCATATTGTAGAAGGCTTCTTTGAACTGAGCTTTGACTAGGAATTTAACAAGGAAGAAGGAGCCTGAAGAGTACTCCACGTCTCAGCAAAATTCTGGGAATGGAAGGACACAGAGCATAATCTAGAGAAAGAAAGTTTGCCTGGAGTATAGATTGCACAGGGGTAAGAGGTATAATATGTTGTTCATCCTTTGTTTGACTTGCACATGAATTGGATTTAAGTGAGGCAGAATTGCAGTAAGTCATAGCCTCATTGTCTCTTTCAGAGCCAGCAAACTCCAGTAGCAAGACCAAAGTCAAGATGACTGGTAATAGCCTGGAATGCAGTGGATGACCTTGGTATCTTTTATGTCTGACCAAGCTCTCAGTGCTCCAGAGCACCTGTTTCAGTCACATTTATGGTGATTGGAACTAGTTGTTGTCATCTGCCCATTCTGCTGGGGGAAGTCTTCACATGCTTGGGGTAGACATCTCTTAGCACACCAAGGGGGTTGAGGCCTGTCAGTTACCCTCAATTTGGTTTAGCTCATCTGCTGAGACAGTTTTATGGAGGTATGGGGGCTATGCATGCTATAGCTTCTTGGAGCCACAGGTGAGGTGTGGGGGTGGGGGAGTAATATAAGATAGTGCTACAAAGCTATATTGGTACCTGATTGGGGAGGTTCTTGAATGCTTACCCCTCCTGGATTTTATTAGGGAGTACCTGAAGATTTTTGAGCAGAGGACTGATGTGATATGAGCTAGAAGGAATGATGTTACTAGGACTAGAAGGAAGCAGTGTGATCACAAACCTGGACCTATCACAGAAAGTCCTGTTGAACTTATCCTTGTGATCTGAAAGAGCCAGAGGGAACAGCTTGTCCTGTTTTGTGGAAAATAGTTCCTGCTACAGCTCTGATCTCAGAAAACTTAAGAGGTTTGACCTCCTGGAGTACCTTGAACTTATTGGTAAAGAAGCCCCTAGCACAGTGCATAATGGCATCTTCGTAAAACCAGAGGTAAATCATGCTGGATGGTACACTAATGCCTATTGCTGCCCCTCGGTACTTCCCCCTAGAGAACAGTATTTGCTGGGTGGGAGTGATGAAGCGGTTATTTACAGCTCGTAATCTCCATAAGGCACCTTCATAGATCTAAATTCCATTCCTTGATATGTGAGTTTTTCTCTTTTTTTCTTTCTTCTTAAGGAATTCACATTTGTCTCTATCTTCCATTCTGACATTTGTCTCTATGTTTGAACTGACTGTAAATAATACAGACCTTAACAGCTGCATAAGCACTGTATTCGAGGTAGGATCAAACATCCCTACCCTCAACATTTTTCTTTTTAATAGAAACTCAGACTCACAGTTCTTGGGGGAAAAAATTATGTTGGAGAAGTCTAAAAATATATTAGCTTTTGATAAATGAATCTCCGAAGCCTAGAATGTTTATTATTGCTTAATCTAAAATACTGAAGATGAATATTTGTGCCACTGGGTATGAATGGGAGGGCAATAAAATGGCCCTGAAAGACTGCAGGGTTCTATACTGAAATCCTCCCACTACTCACACCCCCAGGATGAAAAATTAGCCTACGGCCCCTTCCGAGGGATTATCAGCACTTTCTGAATCACTTGCAGCTACACTATTGGCCCAACAGCAGTCATCTTTAGATTTCAGTTGTTTCAGGGCAGGTTGGAATTCGCAGTGGAAATATGGTGATGATGAGTATAAAATAAGTTAGACAGATAGGATTTTAGAACTGGGAGGGACCTCAGAAGTCATGTAGGGCCACTTGTACCTGTAAAGAAATTATCTCTATAGTGTCCTCTATAAATGGTCGTCTAACTAATGCTTGAAAATCTCTGTTGATAGGGAACTTACTCACTTATTCATCCTCCTACCCTCCCCTCCTCCTCTCATTTTTTGCACAGCTCTTATGGTAAGGCTAGAATGAAAGAAAACAAGCATGTATTAAGCTCCTATTACGTGCCAGGTGCTAAGCACTTTATAAATATTATCTTATTTGGTCCTCACAATAACCCTGGGAGGTAGGTGCTATCATTTTCTCCTTTTTTCATAGTTGAAGAAACTGAGGCAAACAGCAGTTGAGTGACTTGCCTAGGATTACACAACAAGTAAGTATTTGAGGCAGGATATGAACTTGGGTTGTCCAGACTCCAGGTCCTGTGCTCCATCCACTGGCAGCTAGCTACCTAGCTTCCTTATAAGGGAGTTTTTCTTATATGAAATCCAAGTCCTCAGGTTCCTCATCTGTAATTTGAGAGAGTTGAAATGAGGTCCCTCTGAGGTCCCTTCCAGGTTTATGTCCATGATCCTATGCACAGACTTCCTCCCATTCTTTGAAAATTATCATTTGGGGGGAGTGGAGCCAAGATGGCAGAGTGAAAGCAGTGACTTGCTTGAGCTCTCCCCTAACTCCTCCAAATACCTGTGAAAAATGGCTCTGAACAAATTCTAAAGCAGCAGAACCCACAAAAAGACAGAGTGAAACAAATTTCCAGCCCAAGACAACCTGGATGGTTGATCAGAAAGGTATATAGCACTGGGCTGGGAAAGGAACACAGTTTGGCGAGGGTGTACAGGCCACAGCGAACCTGGAGCAGGCCTCAGAGGACTGAATCACAGGCAGCTGTGGCTATTTCCAGACTTCTCAACCCATGAATGCCAAGGACAACTTAGAAGGTCAATAGGAAAAGTCCGTGTCTGTGGTGAGAGAGAAGTGCGGGGTCCCACCCCCAATCCCGAGCATGGCCCCAGGGTGGTGGCTGCTTCTAGAGCTTCCTGCCCACAGACTGAGGGGGAATGAGGTGGCTGATCAGAGTGGGATTGCAGGGATATCTTTGCTGGTACAGGATTCTCTTGGTTTGCCCATGCTTAGATCTGGGTCACAGTTCTGGGTGGCAGTCCTAGCATGAGGAGGAGTACTGGCATGCTGGAGCTTGTAGTGGCTGTGGAAAGGAAATCCTCCTCATAGTTCCAAGACAGAAAAGAGTGCTTGTGGTCACTCACAGACCAGAGCACAGGCCAGAAAAGGAGTAAACACCTTGCCCTTGATCATAGCACCTTGGAAAATTTACAGGTCCCTAGAAGTATCTCTGAAAACAGCTGCACAAAACCCCCAAAGCTTGGGACAGTACATTCTCCACACTGGAAGAACCCCACCTTAACAAAGAGTTTATAACTCAAGTAATTGGCCAGATCATAAGCAAGCAGCGCAAAAAGAGTCAGACCATAGAATCTTACTTTGGTGACAAAGAAGATCCAAACATACAACCAGAAGAAGACAACAAAGTCAAAGCTCCCACATCCAAAGCCTCCAAGAAAAATGTGAATCAGTCCCAGGCCATAGAAGAGCTCAAAAAAGGATCTTGAGAAGTAAGTAAGAGAAGTAGAGGAAAAACTGAGAGTGATGCAAGAAAATCATGAAAAACAAGTCAATAGCTTGGTAAAGGAGACCCCAAAAAATACTGAAGAAAATAACACCTTAAAAAATAGCCTAACCCAAATGGTAAAAGAGGTCCAAAAAGCCAATGAGGAGAAGAATGCCCTAAAAACGGGCCGAATGGAAAAGGAAATCCAAAAGATTACTGAAGAAAATACTTCCTTAAAAATTAGAATTGAGCAATTGGAAACTAGTGACTCTATGAGAAATCAAAACACTGTAAAACAAATCCAAAAGAATGAAAAAAAAATAGAAATAATGTGAAATATCTCATTGGAAAAACAACTGACCTGGAAAACAGATCCAGGAAAGAGAATTTAAAAATTATTGGACCGTCTGAAAGCCATGATCAAAAAAAGGGCCTATATATCATCCTTCAAGAAATTATCAAGGAAAACTGCCCTGATATTTTAGAACCAGAGGGCAATTAGAAATTGAAAGAATCCACTGATCTCCTCCTGAAAGAAATCCCCAAGGGAAAACTCCTAGGAATATTGTAGCCAAATTCCAGAGTTCCCAGGTCCAGGAGAAAATATTGTAAGCAGCCAGAAGAAACAATTCAAGTATTGTGGAAACACAACCACGATAACACAAGATTTAGCAGCTTCTACATTAAGGGACCACAAGGCTAGGAATATAATATTTTGGAGGACAAAGGAGATAGTATTACAACCAAGAATCACCTACCCAGCAAAACTGACCATAATCCTTCAGGGGAAAAAATGGACATTCAGTGAAATAGAGGACTTTCAAGCATTCTTGATGAAAAGACCAGAGCAGAATAGAAAATTTGACTTTCAGATACAAGATTCAAGAGAAACATGAAGAGGTAAACAGGAAAGAGAAATCATAAAATTGAACTGTTTACATTCTGCATGGAAAGATGGTATTTGTAACTCATGAGTTCTTTGTCAGTATTAGGGTAGTTGGAGGGGAAAAATTATATGTATGTATATATAGATATAGATAGATAGATAGAGGGCACAGGGTGAGTTGAAAATGAAGGGGTCATATCTGGAGAATAAAATTAAGGGGTGAGAGAGGAATATACTAGGAGAAGGAGAAAGTGAGAGATAGAATGGGGTAAATTATCCCACAAAAAAAAAAAAAAACAAAAAAGAAAAGGCTCTTACAGTGGAGGGGAAATGGGGGAAGGTGACAGGGAATGAGTGAATCTTATTCTCATCAGATTTGACTTAAGCAGAAATAACATACACACTCAATTGGGTATAGAAATCTATCTTACCCTACAGGAAAATAGGGGGGAAGGGGACAAGAGAGCAGGAGGATGATAGAGGGGAAGGCAGATTGGGGGAGGGGGTAATCAGAAGCAAACACTTCTAAGGAGGGACAGGGTCAAAAGAGAGAATAGAATAAATGGGGGGTGGGATAGGATGAAGGGAAATATACTTAGTTTTTGACAACATGACTACTATGGAAGTATTTTGCATGACTACACATGTATAACCTGTATTGAGTTGCTTGCCTTCTCAATGAGGGTGGGTGGGGAGGGAGGAAGGGAGAAAATTTTGAACCCAAAGTTTTAAAAACACATGTTAATTTTTTTTCATATGCAACTGAGAAATAAGAAATACAGGAAATGGGGTATAGAAATCTATCCTGCGCTACAGGAAAATAGAAGGAGAAGGGGATAAAAAAAGGGCAGGAGAAATAGAAGGGAGGGCAGATTAGAAGAAGGAGTATTCAGAATGCATCCCATCTTGGGGTGGGGTGAGGGATGAGATGGGGAGAAAATTTGGAACTCAAAATTGTGTGGAAGTGAATGTTGAAAACTAAAAATAAATTAATTAATTTTTTTTTAAAAAAGAAAATTATCATTTGTGTCTTAGAATCTCTAGCCCTATTAGAGACTGAAATCAAGTCCACCACCTACACAGGCCTCTTTTTTTTTTCATCCCTGTCTAATCCTCATCCAGTTCTAAGTGTTCCCTTCACCCATTGTTTAGTATATACATTATTTTCCCCTTATAGAATGTAAACTTTTGGGGAGCAGGAACTTTTGTTTTTTGTCTTGGTATTCCTAGTGCCTAGCACATAGTGTCTTGCAAATATAGCTGCTTGATAAAAACTTAATGAATTCAAATTAATCCTTTGATGAACTTAGGACCCTCATTGACTCTTGGCCCTGGTTTTCCACTTGAGTTTGCTTCTTTATTTTATGCTTCTCTAGGAATGACATTTGACTAGCCTTGATTCTACCAGACTGTGAAGACTGAGAACTAAGTTGACTCTCATCCAGACAGCAAGGACTTTGGGCCTGTGTAGCCTTCTACTATTATGACTACTAGTACTGTTTTTAATATTAATAATAAAATAATAATGATGATGAAAAGAAGAAGAAAGAAGGAGGAAGAAGAAGAAAGAGGAGAAAGGAAGAGAATGAGGAGGAGGAGGAGAATTGTATGAAGTATGAGTTAGAAAACACTTTACATGTCTGATCTCACTTGATCCTTACAATAACTCTGTTAAGTAGGTGCTATTATCTCCATTGTACAGATGAGAAAACTGAATCTGAGAGGAAGTTAACTGACTTGCCCAGAGTCATATAGCTAAGAAGTGGCTGAGATAGAATTGAAACTTATGTCTTCTTGACTCCCAAGTCCAATATTTAATCCACTGCACCACCTACGTACATGAGCCCTAGATGAACATACAGGCAAGACATCTCAAAGCCTGTGCTCAGTATAAAGTCAGAAGCATCATATGTGCCTGAGAAGGAGGAAAATGTCTTTGAGCCTGAAGATGTTAGGCAATGATAATAGTTGACATTTATATATTGCTTAAGAGTTTAAGAAGCATTTTCTGTGTGTTATCTCATTTTGATTCTCAACCTAGTGAGGTAGGTAATCAGTCAGATTGAATATGAGCTCTTCCCTTCTTTACTCTTTAAAATGGGAGTTTTGTCTTTTGTGTGTGTGTGTGTGTGTGTGTGTGTGTGTGTGTGTGTGTGTGGCATACTGATTCTGATCCATGTGATTTTCCTCACAGGGCTCAAAGCCTTGAATCTGCCTGCTCTTTGTAGCTGTGCCAACAAAAAGAGGCAGCCATGGGGCATGGTTCTTGACTATTTTGAATAGAAAAGTAGAAAAAAAAGTTGTGATTTTCTCCCATTCATTTTCCTTATTTTTATTTTAAAAATTATATTGATAAATTTTATTTTTATATCACCTGCATTTCCCAGTGAGTTCCTCCCCTCCCAGAGAGTCATACCATATAGCAAAGAACAAAAATGAAAAACAATATATTGTTGGACAAAACCAATGCATATGACAAATCTGACATTATCGAGTGTATCACAACCATATTCCCTATAATTTGAAAGAAAGTGACAGTAGCACCTTTTCATATGTCTTCTCGGGGGCCAAGCTTATTCATTATAATATTGCATCATTCATTTTCATTTGTTTTGTGGTTTTTGATGTTCAGAAAAAGAGAAAATTCACTTACTCGCATTGGCCAATGCCAGTGGCCAAATAGACTCTCTTTCCCTCAATAAAAATTTACCTCGTTCCCCTCAGTTTACCCCCTCCATCTTCCAGTGCTTAGTTTTACCTATTTTTCTGCTGTGGGTTTCATGTGCCCATACCTGTACTCCCCACACCGTTTATCTCTCAACTCCCTATGCTTTATTAGTGTGTGATTGAAGCATTAACCTTTACTTGTTGCTACTTTAGTCTTGCTACTGCCAGCAAGTATTCAAAGAACTGTGCATGCCTCCTCCCCTCATTTGTCCCGTTTCTTTATTTCATAAATTAAATTGCAATTCATTCAGAAATCCTTATGTTCTGATCAATCCAGAGTACACTCTCCTTCCTATACTGGTCACTATATGTGGCCATCTCTGGCCAGAATCTAGTATGTCAATGTCCTTTTTAAAATGTATGCTGTCCCTCCAATAATATATTCATTCCCATCAAACGTTCCAGGTATGTTCAGGTTTTCTGAACATATAGAGAAATCACAATAGATACAAAGTAAAGTAAATATTACTGCAATTCATCGGCTTGAAAATAGTGTGTGCAATTACTATTGTGTCCAGCTTCACTCAACTTTGGAAGCCTTGGTCACATAAGTAAAGAAAATGCCATCTTAATGTTGATTTCAGAAGACTGACTACAGAACTACCCCTTAAGTTTATTTGTTAAACATCTCTATTTTTGAAGAAAAACATTTTCAATATAAAATGAGGACTACAAAATCTATTCTATCCTTTGACCCATTGGTTCCACTGTAAGGATTCTATGCTCAGCATTGTTATTAAAAAAGAAGAAAAAAAATTCTGTGTGCAGAAATATTTATAGCAACTTTATCTGCGACAAAAAAAGTAGAAACTACCCATATGAAAATGATTGGAGAATGGTTGAATAAATTGTGGCATATCAACATAATGGAATATTATTGAGCCATAAGAAATGACAAACATGAAGAAGACAAAGAATTATGGACTTATATGAAGTGATGCCACATGAAGAAAGAAGAGTCAGAACAGTAATATACAAAATGACTATGATCATATAAAAAATGGTTGTAACAAAATCCAATAAAGTACACAGATGAAAAAGAGAGTGGGAGGGAACACAGAAGTATAAAAAAACAGTTTTGTTATTATTTTGTTAAAGTTAATATAGACTTTTAAAATTATAGCTTAGAATTTATGGTTTTATGTGTGGTTTCATTTTAAAAATTGAATTTGTTTTTGTTTATTGTATACTAAGTTTATGATGAAAATTAAAGTATGTTGAAAATTTATTTGCTGCATGTTATATGACTCAGATTCCAAGTCCACCAGCACTCCCATATCTTCTTCAGAAACCATCTCCCATTTCCATGACCAGCAAGTTGGCAGCCATTTATGATCAATTTATGGAAATACTTTAAGAATGTAGTTTTTGAAGAGTAATATTTTATGTGTGTATGACTGCATGTGTATGTCAGTATGTGTGTGCGTGTGTGTGTGTATGTGTGTGTGTATGTGTGTGTGTAAGAGAGAGACAAAAAGAGACTGAAAAGCAGAGGCAGAAAGAGAGAGACAAGGATAAAGATACAGAGAAAGAGAGAGACAGAAAAGAAACAGAAAGAGATGGTGAAATGAAAGATTTTATAGCTACTTAATTTTATGGTCATATATTTTCAATAGTGATAGGAATTGCAATGATACTTTTGACTTTATTGGTATAGAAAACAATCAGGTAAGGAATTTACAAATAGCAACTTAGGTCAGCATCTTTTTTCTAACTTATGATAGTCTTGTACAGTTGACTAAAGTACATCTCCCCATTTCCCATCTATCAACTCTCATTTTATACTCCTTTGACTTTTCTACCATGCCCGTAGTAAACTCATTGGGGTCACCACCAATCATCCTGGCTTATGTCTTGTCACTGGATTCTAAAGACTCAGGAGGAGAGAGGAGGCTGATGACTTTGCACAGCCCTGACTCACTTAAATCCAATTCACTTGCATGTCAAGACATTATCTTCTGATGTCTTTGGTCCCCTTTGAATGAAGGAGAACAACAACAAACTCATCATCTTAAATCTCATCATCTTTCAACATCTGATCAGCCTTGCTACTCACACCTCATTGTACCCTCTACCCTTTGATTGAGGGGTGGAGCTAATCTCAGCTATTTAAAGAGAGGGGATTGGTTTGCTGTCTGCCCAGACATCTAATTTCCCATGTGGTGGCATTCATTTTGAACCTCTTTGAATTCTCCAGCAGCTCCCATTTTGGATTTCTTTGACTTCTCTACCATGCTTCAACACTAGGTACTTTCTTTCCCTCACACCCTTTTCAGCATTCTTTTGTGGGCTGTCTTCTTCCATTAGATTGTAAATTCCTTGAGGGCAAGGACTCTTTCCTTATTTGTTTTTGTATCCTCAGCACTCAGAATAGTGCTTGGCAAATAGTAGAAGCTTAATAAATGTTTATTTATTATGGACTATGGAAGTCAAGTGACTTGTGCTTAGTTCACACAGTCAGAATAGTTTCAAGGCCAGACCTATCCACTAGGCTACATTGTCTGTCATACATCTATTAATAACTTAATATAATGAATTCCTCAAGTGCTATTCTGAGTCACGGGAAGAGATGAGGCTAGATTCTTAAAAGTCATCCTATGGAGCACTCGCTTTGCCAGATCTTACCTCACTGGTACAAATTCAAGTATAGGCATAGTGACTCCAGGTCAAGGATAGTGTGAGGAGGCCCAGGACCAGAAAGCTGGCCTCAAGGAAATGATATATTTTTTTCAGTCACAACAACTCATGGGAACATTTTACAAAGATTAGGTAAGGTGACAATTTGCATTAGAGGAAGGACCACTATTAAATCACTAATTTCCTTAAATTATTTAAGTTTTAAAACCTATCATATAATAGAGAGGCAAAATAATAATTATAAATTGCCTCCAGAAGGTACTTTCAACAATACATATGTGTGGCCTAGGAACTAGAGAATAGGACCCAAGTGGCTTTTCTAATCATATTCTATTAGAATGTTAATTTTTATTTTTGTCAGCCAAAGACAAGGTTTATTAAAGATCTGCCATATTGGCCAGACTCTTAAGGAATCTAAGCACCTGTAATCTAGTGACTAGATTGTAAAAATCTGAGCAGTGGCTAGACTATAAGAATCAGAGCCTCTTAATGGAGACAAGATGGACTTACCTACAAAAGACTATGGGCGAGATCTAGGAATGGCCAAGTAGTCTATGAGGTAACAGAACTCCAGGAGTGGCCAAGGGAGAATGGAGCCCAGATAGGATTAAGGGTGGGAAGTGGCTGGGGGACATAGGGAGGTCTAGGCTAGGTTAAGGGTAACAGAGAATTGGGAGATTGGGTGTAGCAACAAAGAAAGGCCAGTTGATGGGATTATAGCCTCAGGAAAATGCCAGAGATTTGGCCATATGGGATAGTCCAGGGTTTTTTCCTTTTTGGGGTCTAGATCCCATCCTCATCATTCCCCCCTCAAACAAATGGAACCCAAATTCTTTTGGTCTGAGGGGCGAAGGTCTTGGCTTCTGAAACTGCTTCCTGCTGGCAAGGGGCATAAGAGCTGTCCCTGCCTCGAGGGGTCCCAAAGAGGCGGTTGACTGGAACCAAGCACAGGCTGCATTCAAGAAACGATGGGGAGACTGTGGTCTAGAAGACACAAATCTGAAATAAAAGACTGCAGGGCTCAGATATAAAGCAGGGACTAGATTTAGGGCAAAATATGAGAGGATAAAACATACTTAGCTCTGTTTGGATTCAGATAATTCAGTTTTCCAAACATGCAGTATCAAATCCACCTCATAGCCCGACTCAGGAATAGCCAGGTGGGTAACATGCCTTTTCAAAGGAACATAATGGGGAAACTGAGCCAGGAGGCTCCCATTCTTAGACTGAGGCTAAGATTGTCCTCTCAGCTTTTCCCAATGCTGACTTCCCACCAGTATCATATTCTCTGAGTAGCTTGTGGCATTTCTCTCAGATGGTGGATTATTGATTATCAGTGAATTATTATGATCCATCAGACAACTCAAAATAAATCCTATGAGCTTTTACTTCACACAGCAAGTTTCACTAATCACAGCTTAGGAAAAACTTTTCCAGGACTTATATCTCAAACTTAAATTGGTGCTGGTGTAAAAAACCAATCCTTAGAGATTTCTATACACCTGCAAATTCTCAGCAAGCCATAACCCAAACAAGCTTTTTGGCTAGTTTACACATTAAAACAATAACCAACAATAACCAAATTATTTTAGTGTTAACCAAATTATGAAAAGTTGCTTGATATAATTCCCTGATGTCAAACAATTAGCTCAACTATCTCTCACACTTCTGGGGAACATGGGGAGGCCTGGTGCACAGAGGTAAAAGGGAGATAGGAGGCTTAACTACAGAAGATTGGCTTCCCAAATTCACCATCAGGTCCCTTCCCAACAAAGGGGAAGGGCCATAGGAGAGCATAAAGAGCGAGTGTTCAAACAACAGATACTCAAATAGGCAGGAGAGAGGGTATGTCTGGAGACATCCCTAAGTTTTCCCTTCAAAGTCCATGACCAGACAGGTTGAGAGGTGGGTAGGGTCAGAGTAATTGATTAAAACGGAGAACGTAGCCATGATAAAGTGGGTAACTTTACCTTTGGCCTCGATTTTGCTCAGGGCTCGGTGAGAGAGATGGAGAAAGTGGGAGTGCTACCAAGCCCCAAGCTCCCCTGTCATTCTCAGTCTTGAGAAGACTGGAGGATAGGGTGCTGGGGGGTGACTCCACCACTTTTTCAACCTTGGGGACAATTCCTCCAATGTCCCTCCTGGTCACATCTTGGGCACAGTTCCAGAGGAATCAGTTGGGGGAGCTCCCTCTGGCGGGGGGGGGTGCCCTGGTCCACCTTCCTTGGACCAATGGGCCTCCTTGTGGCATTGAAAGCAGGTTTTCCCACTGTAGGAGTTGCTAGGAACACCCTTGGGTCTTTTTCTGGCCATGACAAGCAGCCAAGAATTGAGCATGTTCTCTGTCTCTAGCCCTTTCCCTTCTTTTTCTTTCCTCTGCTGCTACTATGTCTCTGTTGTTAAAAACTCCAAAGGCTGACTCCAGTAATTGGGCCTGAGGTGTTTGGGGTCCCGTTGCCAATTTCTGCAGTTTCCTCCTAATATCTGGGGCGGATTGAATAATGAAATGCATGCTAAGGATTGTTACCCCTTCTATAGAGTTAGGATCTAAATTCATATACTTTTTAATAGCCTCTACTAGCCTGTCTTGGAAAAGGGCAGGGTTTTCCTTTTCTCCCTGAGTAATTTCCTTAATTTTTTGAAAATTTGCTTGCTTTTGAATGCAGTTCTTAGGCCTTCCAGCAGGAAAATTACCATATAGTCTCTCTTTTCCCTATGCTCACTCTTCTGATAATCCCATCCTGGGTCAGTAGTGGGAACGGCAGCTGTTCCTAGGGGGTATTTTGTGTGGTCATTGCTAGCCAAACGATCCCCAAATTTTTGGGCTTGTTCCCATATTCTCCTCTTCTCAGTGGTACAACAGGTGGAGAGAAGGATATGCAAATCACCCCCAAGAAAGCTCGAATTGTAGGGACACATCCCTAAAGCCCTCAGTAAACTTAGTGGGATCTTCTGAGTATTGCCCTAGTTTCTCTTTGACCTGGATCATGCACCTTAATTGTCCTATTAGCGGAAACATGAACTTCCCATAGGGGAAGAAAGCCCTGAAGGCACTGTGGGAACTGGGGCTAAGGAGGAAGGGAGATAGGAAGTCCCACTTCTTGTGAGTGAGGGACTGGGGAATGCTGGCTGAACTGGACTGGACAGCAAAGCCAGGGGATCGGGCTGGCCAGGGGGAAAAATCAGCTGGCAGTGGAGGAGGAGGAGGGGTCAGGAGAGGAGATACCACCAAGACTGGGGTTGTGGTAGTTCTTGCCTTGGGGTGAAGGGCATGGGGAGGAGGTGCCTAGGCAAGGCCCTTGCCCAAAACCTGAGTAGGGGTCCCCTCCAGAACAGGGGCCTGGGGAGGAAATGCAGAGTAGGATACATGGTAGGTGAACAAGGCCAGATACGAAGCGGGGTGGGCTAGAGGAAAAGAGAAGGAAAACCAGAAGGGGGGGGGTAATGGGAAACAGGGAGGTCCAGGGGAGAATGGGGTGGAGATAGGAGCTGGGGAGGTGATGTTAACAGAGGGTAGGAAAAGGGGGGTGCTCTAGAGGATCATCCAAAAAAATCTAATTGATCCCCATTCCCCATTTGTAGACCGGTTCTAGCTATGAGCATCCTACAATCTTTTCTGAGAATGGGGTCCTGAAAAAGTTCAACAAAAGTCATTATGTAAGGAATCTCCACCCATTTTCCTTCTCTGCTACAATATTTTTCTAACCATGAGAGAGTATGTTGCTGCAATGTCCCCAAAACAGGCCATGTCGTAATTTTCCAGATGATATTGAGGTCAAATGATGTTACGAAAGAACAACAGCTTTTTCTTTTTTTAATTCTTTAGAGAAACTAAATTTTTCCCAATTTTGTAAAAAAACAGCCCAAAGGCAAATCTTCAGGAATTGAAAAGGATTGACCCTTTGTGGGGGCAGGGACTGGAAGTCCCTCCCTCCTTAAAGGAGGATTTGGGAATAGGCCTCAGGAAACAAACAAAAAAACCAAAAGCCTAAAGAAGTACCTTAAGTTTTCCCAAGTCCCTAGCACTGAGAGAACTGAGAGGGTTAGGCCTACGCTTCTGGATAGGGAATCCTAAGGTGTGCCCAGGTCCATGGTTTTGAACAGAACCACTGGACCGAGAGCCTGAGAGTGTCAGGCTGAGTTCAAGACAACCTCATAGCTATCTAACCTACTGGAACCTGACAGGTCAGGCCCAAAAAGCACTTCCAAGCCAAGCCTTCCTAATTGCTTAGAAATCTATCCAACTGCAGGGCAAAAATGGGATTAAGGGAAGGGGGAGGCTTGTGTACCTTCCAGTCTCAACTGGTGAAGAGCTTGGTATTAGGCAGATTTTCCCGGTCAGGGAACCATATTTTGAGGTATAGAGGTTAGGGGTGCTGGAACCCCAAAATCACAACAAAAGGTCCTGCCCAAAAGAATTTGACCCAGGCCTTCTTTTAGTCAAAGACAAGGTTTATTAAAGATTCACCATATTGGCCAGACTCTTAAGGAATCTGAGTACTATAATCTAGCGGCTAGATTGCAAAAATCTGAGCAGTGGCTAGATTATAAGAATCAGAGCCTAGAGTATTAATAATTTAATTCAACAACATTATTGATTTGCCTTTACTATGTGCCTGGCATTGTCCTAGGTACTCAGGATATTAAAAAAAAAAATTCTGTGTCATCATGGAGATTACCTTGGGAAGAGGGACAATCTTGACAAAAATAAATAGAAAAAAATTTTGGTGGAGAATAAGAACAAGGGGAAGGGAATCAGGGAAGACATCAGTTAGGAGGGTGTACTTGCACTGTCCTTTTAATGGAGTCAGAAATTCCAATAGATGGAGCAGGTTTGTAGGACTGGAGAAAGCCCTATGGAACATCAGAAAGATAACTGCTCCTGGACTCAGGAGATTTTTATTTACATCCCCCCATGATGCTGATTATCTGTTCCATCTTGGACAGGTCATTTACCCTCCATGGATCTCAGTTTATTTCATCTGTAAAATGGATATAATAATAGAAATTACCTCTCAGGGTTGTTGTGAGGATCATTTGAGAGAATCATTATAAAGCACTTAGTAAGGTAGAGCAGTGGATAGAGTGCTGGGCCTGTAGTCAGGACGACTCATCTTCATGAGTTCAAATCCAGCCTCAGATACTTATTAGCTGTGTGACCTTGGGCAAGTCAACCATGTTTGCCTCAGTTTGCTCATCTGTAAAATGAGCTAGAGAAGGAAATGGCAAACCATTCCAGTACCTTTGCCAAGAAAACCCCAGATGGGGTCATGATGAATCAAATGTGACTGAAACAACTGAACAACAACATTTAGTAAACAGTGCCTGGCACATAGTAAGTGCTATATAAATGTTAGGTGATTACTGTTATTAAAATAAAACTATTTGACTAGATGACCTCTGAGTTCCTGTCCAGTTTTAGATATAGGACCAGATGTAATACAGCATGCATTATAACAAGTAATATGAAATAAGTTATGAAAGATTGAATGGAGCCAGATTTTAAAGGGCTTTAAATGACAAAAAGAAGGGTATTAATTTTATCTTAGAGGTAATTGTGACACAACCAAACATTGGACTCTCTTGAGGAGGAAAGAGACATGGTCAACCTTGTGCTTTAAGAAAATCAATTTGACAGCCAAGAGGCAGATGGATTGGAGAGGAGACATATACAAGAAAGGGAGACCAATTTAGAAGTTACTGTAATAATCCAGGGGAGTAGTGATAAGAGTTTCAATTGAGGTGGTAGCCATAGAAGTAGAGAAAAGGGAATGGATGTGAGAGTGTTGTGGGAAGAAATCATTAAGAGTTAGCAAATGATTTGATATTGGTGAGTGGGATATGTGAGAGAGTATGGAGAGTCATATAAATCTGGAAGAGTAAAATTATATGGTTGTTCTCAAAAAAAAGTAGGGAATGTCAGAAGAAAGATGGAGTTTAAAGAAATGACAATGAGTTCTGCTTTAGACATGTTAAGTTGGAGATGCTAATCGACGTTCAGGTAAAGATATCCAGCAGGTAATTTTGTTTGTTTGTTTGTTTTTTATGTATATGGCCCTGAATCCCAAGAAAGAGATAAAGTATTAGATATGTGAATTTGGGAATCCCTTGCATGGAAATCATAATGATAATTAAAGCCATGGGAGCTAACAAGGTGGTCAACAGAGAGGAGCAGAGTATATGGCCCAGTAGTGAAACTTAAGCTACACTCTCATATACTGGATAAAATTTAGATAGTAATAGAGATGAATGAGAAAAAGCAACCTGAAAAGTTAGAGGAACAACAGCTTCTCAAAAACAAAACAAAACAAAAAAAAACAAAACAAAAAAAAAACAGAGAAGAGAGAGTATCTAGGAGGCAACTATGTTCAATAGTGCCAAGTGTAGCAGAGAAGTCAAGGCATAAGGCCTGAGAACAAGTCATAAAAGGTACCATGTAAGAGATCATTGGTAGCCTTGTAGGCAAAAGTTTCAGTGGAGTCAGAAGCCAGATTGCCAAGGACTGAAAAGTCCGTGGGAGGTGAGGGATATAAGCAAATAGTGGAGATGGCTTTTTATAATCATTTGACTATGAAAGAGCAAAGACCCCTCCTTTTTTTCCCTCTCCTTCCTTCTTTTCTTTCTTTCTTTCTTTCTTTCTTTCTTTCTTTCTTTCTTTCTTTCTAGCTTTTTTTCTACCTTTCTTTCTTCCTTTCCTTCTGATGGGAGATATCTGGGTATTTTTGTAGTTAGCCAAAAGAAAAAAAAAGAGCTAATAGAGAAATAGAGATTGAAAATCAGATAAGGAGGGAGATAATCAAAGGGGGCAAGTTCCCAGATGAAAACTGAGGGAATGGGAATAAGGGCATGCATTTATCAGATTAATTTATCATTATGTCTGAAGACAAAGAAAGCATTATGGAAAGGAAGATAAAATGCATATATTAGAGAAGCAAGGAAGGAGAACAAAGCCAGAAATAAGCGTCAGCAAGCCCTGCAGAGCTGTTTACCATGGACGGTGGTGGGAGTGGAGAGAATTTTAGGAACAGAGATTGTCAAATGAGAATATTGGCTAGGAAGAAAGGACTTGAATGGTGTCCCTAATGGAAGCTCTATGCTATGGGCAGTTGTTAGGGTCATACAGCAGCTCTAGGCACGAGTTCTTTTCACTATCATGGCACTAATGATTCAATGGGGTATTAACTTAGTTGCAATTAATGATTTGAGTTAATAGAGAGACTCCTTTCTTTCTCATGGATTTTTAAGCCTTTTATGTGTTCTTAAAAGTCCTTACATCCATCTTTAAAGAGACTCTTATGGCTCCTGAGGTAGTCAGCTACTACTGTTATAAACAAAGTAGGTGCCTGCCTCAGTAGTGTGATTTCAGGTCCTGCTGACCATTCTCTCCAAAAATGTTCCTTTGCTGCTTAGTGAAGCCTGAAATTCCTTCAATACGGGACAAGGTTTCTCATTCTCTTGTAGAGATTCATTTAAGACAAAGTCCATGATCAGATATATAAGTCCCTAATTCCTATCTGTATGAGCCACTGGAGTCATGGGGACTGTGTCCAAGTACATGAAAAGAGAGAACTCCCTCCCTTCATTCTGAGACATAGAAGCTAAAATCTGAGATGTGAGATGTGAGTGGTACTCTTGGGGGAATGGCACCTCCCAGAAGTAGTGCCAGGCACTACAAGAGTGGATAAGGGAGCCAGCTGTCTCACAGCACAGCAGCTAGACAAGGGCTGCTGCTACAGTTGCCTCTGTGAATATGAATTTTCTTGAAAGAGAATGGAAGATCAAGACAGTGGAGAACGGAGCTCTCTGTCTGCTGAGAGCCACAATGGTGAAATTCCCACCCTCCTCCCTTCTATTTTGTATCGACTCTAACTGACCTTACTCCCCATCCCTTGCATCTTCCAAACAGTTCGTTCACTCATTGTATTGACCAAGAATTCTCAGAAAGAATCTAGTTTCTCTAAAGTATACTTCTACATTTTCCTTCTCAGTGCCTTTGCACAGGCTGTCCCTGAATGATCTCCCTCTTCACCTACCCTTTGTAGTTACTCTGTCTTGCTTCCTTCAAAACTAAAGTCAGATCCTATCCTTCTGTAGTAAGTCTTTCCCAGGTCACCCAGCTGCTAACGCCTTCACCTGTCAGATTACCTTTCATTTATTTTGCATATATTTGTATGTATCTAGTTATTTACGTGTTGTATTCACCTTCAGAATGTAGCCTTGAAGGACAATTTTTGCCTTCATTTGTATCCATAGAGCATAGCATGATGCCTGGCACATAGGAAGTACTTAATATATGCTTATCATCATCATTATCATTACCATCATTAAATTACTTAGCTATTTATTCTAATTGATAAATACATAAATTAAGTAAATATTATATTAAACAATTATTATTATTGCTGTTGACTACTGTTGCTATTTACTATTTAATTTACTAAGCTATTTATTTTAATTGATAAGTACATGAAATAATTAAATATTATATTAAACAAGTATTATTATTGCTGTTGATTATTGCTATTGACTTTGGGCAAGTCACAGAATCACTCTAGGCTTCATTTTCTACTTCTGTATGAAAGAGATGGATGAGACGACCTTAAGGTCCCTTCAGCTCTAAATCTGTGATCCTAAAATCCTTGAGATAAAGCTTAAAAGGTAAATATTGCTGGAAGAAGTAAAAGATTGATTTATGTTCACACTGATGTGTAAGTGACTGATAATGGATTTTGCCCTGAGAGCACGTATTGATGGTGTAGGGTGGGAGAGGGAAGGAGAGGGAAGAAGGAGCACAAGACACTAATAGATATTGAAAGGTGGATAGAAACTGGACAGAGGGCTCATGATGAAGGGGAGTGTGGGAGAAGGAGGACATTAGCACAACATGGATCAATGTGAGCCACCAGTCAGCATAAGATGCAGCATTAATTTTTTCCCTGGACTCTAACAATTCAGGTTTTACATTTCTACTTCTCTAATTACAAGGGAAAAAAATGAAAAAGAAAGAAAAGAAAAAAAGTGCAGCTCCTTTCTCCCTCCCCTACCCAAAGAGAAGAACATTCTGCTATATCATGAGTTCTCCTTTTATACATATCTACAGAAAACAAAGTTTAGCAGAAAGATGGCCACGTTAGCTTTGTGACCATGGCCAGGTCAGTTCTTTTCTGGGAGTCATTTCTTTTGTCATTTTAAAATGGAGGTAATAACACTTGGCTTCCCACTTCATAGGATATTTGTGAGTAAGAATTCACAAAAGTTAAAACTCTATAGAAACATAAGTTATCATCATCATTCTTTAATGTGTAAATTATTACTGTGTAATATGTAATTCCATATTATCATTATGTAATATGTAAATCCACTTCTCCCCAGTGGAGCGATGCATACAGCACTTGCACGCCTGAAAGCAGGAAGATCTGAGTTCAAATCTAGCCACAGACATTCACCTTGTGTGTGATCTTGTGTGTGACCCTGGACAAGTCCCTGAACTCCTGTTTGCCTCATTGCCTCATGTGTAAAATAACACTTACTTTTCAGGGTTTGTATGAAGATCAAATGAGAAAGTATTTATAGTATTGTTTGACACATAGTAGGCAAATAATAAAGGGTTGTTTATATTGATGTAATACACCCTATCCACATTTTCAATTCACTTGTTCCTATCTACTTCCTGAAAGAACAACCTCCCTCTAATTACTTTTAACCCTACTGTTCTGGACAAAGTTGTGAATTCCATAGAGGCAGCTTGGTGCAGTGAAAAAAGAAAAAAAATACAGAACATTGAAGCCTGAGTTTTAATTATTTATCATCTGTGGGAATGTGGGTTAATCATTTAATTTTGAAAAGTCTGAACTTCCACATCTCTTAGAAAGGGGTTAGTATCAAACTCTGTTGGATAACAAATCCAAGAATAACCTATGATGAATTCACTCACTGACATTATGGGATTTCATTCAACTAAATGCCTTAATTTTCTTCTCAGCTCCAACCCTGTCATTACAAAGTATGGAAAGAAAAATGGTCTAGTACTCAAGAGACCTAACTTTTATGTTTCACCTTGACATGTATTAGTTAGATGACCTTTTGACCTCTCTGGCCTCAATTTTCTCATTTAGAAAAAAACAAAAAAACAAAAAACTAGGTTATTCCCAAATTCACAGCAGCTGTAAGAGTCAATAATGTCCAAATGTTTATTTAGAATCACCATCAACACAGAATCTAAGAAGTTTGGTGGAAGATTAGAGTTCTTAGACTTTTACTCATGGCTAAAAGGAAAAGAAAGGGCACCTACAAATCTGGCCTCAGATATTTATTAGCTGTGTGACCCTGGGCAAGTCACTTAACCCTGTTTGCCTCAGTTCTTCATCTGTAAAATGAATTGGAGAAGGAAATGGCAAACCACTCCAATATCTTTGTCAAGAAAATCCCAAGTAGGGTCATGGAGAGTTGGGTACAACTGAAAAATGATTGAACAAAAAAAAAAAAGAAGGGAATATAAGAAAATTCATCTCTGCACCAGAACACAATCATTCATATGTGTGTACATGTATGTATGTATGCATGCCCTGAATACAGCATCCATATCTTCCTCAAAGACATCATGCTACTCTGATGCCTCTACATGGAGTCTGCAAATGAAGCTCAAACAATGAGGCAGGGGGGAGGGTGGAAAGAGGGTCTTGCTATGCTAGAAAATCTACAAGGATTTTTTGACAAAGGACTGCTGGCATCCTGAGAACCAACATAGCAAATTGAAAAGAGGTCCATCACCAGAAGGCTGAACCTTTGGCCATGAATCATTTGGCTATGGTCATCCATGAAATCATTCCCACCACAAAATGTCAGCACCAGTTTTAGCACAAACACACTCTCTGAGAACAGAGGATGTTTTAGGGGATTCCAAGACTTAAACCAGTGGCATGCAAGAGAACATTGTTCAACATTGGCAATCATTTGCTTCTAGTCAGACAATGTCACTGCAATGGTAGTAGACGGGGCAAGTAACCATGGCAGAAAAGGAATGGTCAGTGAATCCAAGAAAGGATAGAGTCCAGTCATCTGATATAGTTATAGAATAGGAAACTTGTATTGTCATCTTCTATTTTTAAAAGTAGGAGACTAGGAAAATGAAGACCTGGGTTCAAATCTCAGCTTCTCTTTATGCTAACTTTGGATAACAGTCAAGTAACCAACTAACCAAGCTTGTGTTTATTCAACAGTAAAGCTATCATCATCATCATGATTAACTAATTAACTAATAAATTTGTTAGTATTAATAATTATTATCAGTCATAATAATAGCTTTATAGTTGAGGAAGCACAAGCTTAGAGAGTTTATCATTTGACTGTCATTACAAAGCTAGCATTATCATTAATGATAATAATAATAATAATTGCATTATTGACCTTAGAAAATACATGGAATCATAGATTTTGTGCTGAAATGGAACTCAGAAGACATGGGTCTTTACATTCTCATTTTATAGATAAAGTAACTGAGACCCAGAGAAGGCAAATTACTTGCCCCAACTCACAGTGGCAGACTAGCTATTCAAACCTAGTTCCTTTGATGTCCAATCTAGTACTTACCCCATTCTACCATGTGGCTTTATTGTGAGAAAAAAAAAATGAAAGTACTTTGTAAATTAGAATTATTTTATCATTGAAACATTGACCAATAGTATCAAAATTGCATTTAATATATAAAAAGAAATGCAGAGATTTCTGGGAGCCAAGATGGCAGAGTAAGCAGTAAATCACCATAGCTCTCCTATATTCACCTCCAAAAAACAATAAAATAATACCCCTAAACAAATCCTGGAACAACAGAACAGCAAAAAAAGATGGGGTGAAATAATATTTTAGCCTAAGAAACTTGGAAGATAAGCAGGAAAGGCCTGTCTCACTTGGGTAAAAGGGGAGCATAGCCCAGGACAAGCAAGCCAGCAGCAAGCATCACCTCAGCAAACCAACCCAATGTGGTGGAGCAGGCAAATACTAACACCAGGAGACCCCCCCCCATGTGCCTCAGCATAGCCAGGGGAATGGGCAGACTCCAGCTCTGAGAACCACCTTGTGCTTCAGCGTAGCCCCAGGCAAACAGATAGTCTCTGTAGGCCACACCACTGTGTGCTTCAGTGTAGCTCTGGGGAAAAACAGAGACACCCCACCAGCTTCAGCATATGCCAAACACCAGCACTAGGACTCTGGCTCAGTACCAGGTAAGCTGCCAGACCTCTATGGCCTCCAACAATGCCAACTACCCCCACCCTACCTCCTTAGCACAGCACCAGAAACTAAGGTCTTCCATGGGACTCAGGGCAACATCAGTGCAGCACCAGGTAAACAGCCAGGGCCTGCAGCCCCTGGCACAAGAAGTCTGAGAAAGCACCCTTTCCACCTCAGGAGCAGTGATCAAATTTAAAAGAAAAAAATGTCAAAAAAAAAAGAGATGAGCAAAAAACAAAAAGAATCAAACTATAGAAAGTCATTATGGTGACAGGGAAGATCAAGACACAAACTCAGAGGGGGACAACAATGTCAAAACATCTATGTGCAATGCCCCGAAGAAAAACTGGAAATGGTCTCAAGCCTGGAAAGAACTCATAGAAGAACTTAAAAGAGACTTTAAAATTCATTTGAGAGAGGTAGAAGAAAAATAAGGAAAAAAGAAATGAGAGTGATGCAAGAGAATTATGAAAAAAAGAATCAACAGCTTGGAAAAAGAAAACAACTGCTTAAAGTACAATTGGCCAAATGTGAAGGGAAATAAAAAAATAAAAAAAATGTAAAGGGAAATAAAAAAGCTGAGGAAAACAATTACTTAAAAGGTAGACTTGGGTAAGTGGAAGCTAATGATTCTATGTGACATTAAGAATCAATGGAATAAATTCAAAGGAATGAAATGATAGAAGAAAATGTAAAGTACCTCTTTGGAAAAGCAACTGTCCTGGAAAAAAGATAAAGGAGAGACAATGTCAGAAGCATTGGACTATCGGAAAGTCATAATCAAATGGAGGACCTAGAGAGCATCATTCAAGAAATTATCAAGGAAAACTGCCCTAATATCCTGGAACCAAAGTGCAAAATAGGCATTGAAAGAATCCACTGATCAACTCAGGAAAGAGATCCCAATATAAAAACTCCAAGGAATATTATAACCAAATGTCAAAACTGTTGGGTCAAGGAAAAAATACTACATGTGGCCAGAAAGAAACAATTCAAATATCAGGGAGCCACAATCAGAATTACACAGGACAGAGCAGCTGCAACATTAAAGATCTGGAGGTCAAGGAACATGATATTCTAGAAGGCAAAGGAGATAGTACTACAATCAAGAATCATCCACTTGGTGAAGTTAAGCATAATATTTCAAGGGAAAAAATGGTAATTCAATGAAATAGAAAGATTTCAAGCTTTCATAGGGAGAAGACCAGTATTGAACAAAATAAAAAAAAATTATCTCCAATATCAAGACACAAGAGAAGCCTCAAAAGGTAAAAAGGGAAAAGAAATTATAAAGGATTCAATGGACCTGAACTCTTTATATCCCTATATAGGAAACTGATACTTGTAATTCTTAAAAATTGTACCACTAATAGTATAGCAAGAAGGAATATACATCGACAAAGAGTACAAGTATAAGGTGAATTTGAAGGAATGACATAATAAATAAGGTATGAGAAAGAGGAGTACATTGGGTGCAGAAGGAAGGGAGAGGTAGAATGGGGTAAATTATTTCATATGAAGTGGCATGAAAAAAAAAACTATTACAGTGGAGGGCAAGATGAGAGGGTGGGCAATGGACATCACTTGAATCTTACTCAGTATTGGCTCAAAGAGGGAATAATATAACAATCAGTTGAATATATAAATCTATCTTAAATGATAGCAAAGTAGGAGAGGGGGAGATTAAGTGAAGGCGGAGGGGGGAACTGACAGAAGAGAGGGCAGAATGGGGGAGGCAGTAAACTGAAATAAAACAATGTTGAGAAGGGAAAGGGTAAAAGAAGAGAGGAGACATATAGAAGAAAAATAAGATAGAGGAAAATACAGTTAGTAATCATAACTGTGAATGTGAATGGGATGAACTCTCCCATAAAATGGAAGTGGATAGTAGAATGGATTAAAAACCAGAATTCTGTAATATAATGTTTACAAGAAACACACTTAAAACAGAGAGAAACACACAGAGTAAAGGTAAGGGGCTGGAGCAGAAACTATTATACTATTATGCTGAAGCTGAAGCTAAAGTAAAAAAAAAAAAAGCAGGGATAGCAGTCAATCTCAGACAGAGGAAAAGTTGTTGTTTTTGTTTTTGTGTTTGTCTTTCATTCTCAAAGAGGACCATGACATCAGGGGATGATAACATGACTTGCAATTGGCTTTGATTTCAGCCAGGGAGGGCTGTGCAAGATTGCCAGCTTCACTTTCTCCTCCAGAGCCATCTGGGTCCATTGGCCAGATATTCAACAGGAGGACCGGAGAAGGCTCAAGATGCAATGGGAGACCCTGGCCCTTTTAAGCTAAGGTCTTTTCAGGTTCTTACTTTGACTGAGGCAATACCCATTCAGTGAATAGGCCTTTTTAAGAAGTGAGTCAAGGAATGGCCCCTGTAATAATAATAATAATAATAATAATAATAATAATAATAAATTAAACTGGGAAGAGAAGACCCTCAGGGTTGCTGACCAAAAGAGAAACAGTATTTACATTCACTCTGAACCAGGAGGGCCCAAAAATAACCATTTAGTGGTGCTTGGGCAGGGACCTATTGTTGTGCAATCTATGAGCTCCAGAGCTAATTGGCTTTAAGGCTTGGTCTTTGAGAGAGAGATGTAGTCAGCAAACCCCAAGTGAACTAGACATCTTTTGGCTACCAAAATTTAGCTTCCTTTTGGTAGAACACCCTCAGTTAAGGGGAAAGGAGAGGAGAGGAGAGAGGAGAGGAGAGAGGAGAGGATGAGCTGGAACTGGCCAGCTGGGTCCCCACTGAAGCAGTTTGGACTACTCACAGGTTGTATTTGTCCTTTGTTCTCAAAGAGGACCATGACATCAGGGAGATGATGACATGACTTACAATTAACTTTGATTTGAGTGAGGGAGGGCTGTGCAAGGTCACCAGCCTCACTTTCTCCTCCAGAGCCATCTCAAATGGAAAAATAGACCTAATTAAAAGAGATAAGGAAGGAAACTACATCTTGCTAAAAGATACCATAGGCAATGAAGTAATATCAGTACTAAACATATGTGCATCAAGTGGTATAGCTTCCAAATTCTGAAAGGAGAAGTTAAGTGAGGTACAGGAAGAAATGGATAGTAAAACTGTACTAGTGGGGAACTTCAACTGTCCCCTCTCATCAAATCATCAAAGCTGCCTGGTACTGGCTAAGAAATAAAGTGATGGATCAAGGTAATAGATTAGGTACACAAGACCCAGTAGTAAATGACCATAGTAACCTATTTTTTGATAAACCCAAATACCCCAGTCTTTGGAATAAGAACTCACTATTTGACAAAATCTGCTGAGAAAACTTGAAAACAATAAGGCACAAACTAGGTATAGACCAACATCTCACACCATATACCAAGATAAGGTCAAAATGGGTACATGATTTAGATGAAAAGAAAGACACCATAAGCAAATCAGAAGAGCAAGGATTAGTCTGCCTCAGATCTACGGAGATAGGAAGAATTCATGATCAAAGGTGAGATAGAGAACATTATGAAATGTAAAGATAATTTTGATCATATTAAATTGAAAGGCTTTTGCACAAATGAAACCAATGCAACCAAAATTAGAGAGAAAGCAAAAAGCTGGGAAACAATCTTTACAGTAAGTGTTTCTGATACAGGCCTCATTTCTCAAATACATAGAGAACTGAGCCAAATTTTAAGAACACAAGCCAATTGATAAATGGTCAAAAGATATGTAACAGGCAGTTTTCAGAAGAAGAAATCAAAGCTATCTATGAAGAAGTACTCTAAATCACTTTTGAAAAGAGAAATGCAAATTAAAATAATTTTGAGGTACCACATCATACCTATCAGATTGGCTAATATGACAAAAAAGAGAAAATGGTAAATGTTGGAGAGGATGTAAGAAAATTGGGACACTAATGCATTGTTGGTAGAGTTGTGAAGTAACCCAACCATTCTGGAGAGCAATTTGAAACTACGCCTAAAGGGTAACAAAACTGTGCATTCACTTTGATCCAGCAATACCACTACTAGGTCTATATCCCAAAGAGATCATAAACAAGGAAAAGGACCTACATGTACACAAATATTTTAGGTGCCCTTTTTGTGGTGGCAAAGTATTGGAAATTGAGGGGATGCCCATCAATTGGGGAATGGCTGAACAAGCTATGGTATGTGGATATAATGGGATACTATTGTGTAATAAGAAATGATTAAAGGCAGATTTCAGAAAAACCTGGAAAGACTTGTACAAACTAATGCAAAATGAAATGAGCAAAACCAGGAAAACATTGTACGCAGTATCAGCAACATTATATAATGATCAACTATGAATGACTCAGTTCTTTTCAGCAACACAAAGATACAAGACAAATACAAATGACTCACGAAGAAAAATGCTATCCATATCTATATAAAGAACTGATGTGCAAACTTTTTTCACTTACTTTATTCTTTTTCATGGTTTTTTTCCCTTTTGATCTGTTTCTTCTTCACAACGGCAGCTAATATGGACATATATTTTATACGGTAGCACATATATAACCTATATCAAATTGCCTACCATTTTAGGAAGAGGGAAGGGGAGGGAGAAAAATTTGGAACTCAAAATCTCGTGAAAATGAATGCTAAAAATTGTCTTGATGTAATTAGGGCAAAACACTATTAAAATAAATGCAAAAGTTTTCTAGTGCTACATTGTGATACGGAAATGACCCTGTCATAGTCTTGTAGGCTAAACCAGTAAAAAGAAATCTCTTTCAAATTCTTTCAAACTAGGAAAGTGTCAAGTAGGGACCTGCTGATGGACTCCATGTTTGTTGTCTGAGAGCCAGCAGAGAGGTTCATCATAAGGTTAGGTTCTGGGTAATGAGTGTCTGAGCCACAGCAATTCTTAAAGCTCATCTCCTAGGCTACAGACCTTCATTGGTGGTGGAAATACTTAATCCATTGAATTAAATTCTAAATGCATGAAATATTCAAATATGAAACACTCAGCTGCACATGCATAGCACAAGGGAGACATGGCTATACATCAGATCATGTAAAAAAAACTTAAATATTTAGTAAATTATAAGTTCAATATGACTCAAGATTGTTACCTTGGAGAAGTATGAGGTGCCTCTACTATAGTATCAGAGTAAATAGAGCACTGGGCCTGGAATTAGGAAGATCTGATTGATCCAAGGTTGTTGTTGTTGTTTTCAAAACAGAGACTTGATAAATACTTTTGGAGGAGTTAGAGAGGTAATTGATAAAGGATCTAGTAAGTGACACAGTAGATAGAAAGCCTGGCTTGGAGTCAAGAAGATTAATCTTCCTAAGTTCAAATCTGGCCTCACTTAACCCTATTTGCCTCAGTTTCCTCATCTGTAAAATGAACTGGAGGAGGAAATGGCAAACCACTCAGGCATCTTTGCCAATAAAACCCCAAATGGGGATCATGAAGAACTGCGTATGATTGAAATGACTAAGCAATAGAAACAGATTAAATGATCTCTGAAGGCTTTTCTAAATATTTAGCATCTATGATACAATTATTTTTATTTTTCATAGGTAAATATCTTATCTCTCCAACTAGATACTAATCTCTTGTTGAGACAGATTGTTCCTTAAACTTCTGGTGTCCATATGGTAGGAGTTGAACAAAGCCATAACAGCATTTGGGTATTGGGATGACTATAGTCACTTCCCAGGTACACATTTTATTTTAAAATTTTATTAATTTTGGTTTTACTTCATATTTATTTTAAATGTCATTTCTCACTACCTTCATAGGTGATTTATCCATTTCAACAAGGCATAAAAAGAAGAGGAAAAGGATTTTAGCAAAACTAAACATCATATCAACTGAATCTGACAATATATACAATGTTTTACACCCCTAGTGTCCCACTTCTTTAAAGTAGAAAGGGAGGTGTTTTCTTTTAGTCTGTATTCTCTTGAGTTAGGTTTGCCCATATAATTACAGAGTGTTTCATTTCATTTTGTAGTTTTTTTTGTTCATTTATCTTTTTGTAGGCATTGTGTATTTTTTCTCCTTGTTCTACTTACTTCACACTATATCCATTCCTGAGAGTCTTCTCTTTCTTCTCCAACTTCTACATATTCATTTTGTCTTAGGGAAACATAATATTCCCAGTTGATGGATACCTACTTTTTTCCCATTCTTTGCTACTACAAAAAGTGTTCTTATAAATATTTCAGTGTATCTGAGATTTTTCTTTCTTTGACCTTTTTGAGGCGTATAACTGGCAGTGAGTTCTTTCAGCCAAAAGGTAATTCCTTTTTATTAGGGTATGCTCACATACAAGATCTGGGATTCTGCTACTTCTCATTTTGTATCAGAAAGTAGACAGAAAGTAACCAACTCTAGCTTCCCTTTGTCCCCAATCACTAAGTTGTTCAGCAGCCTATCAGTACCAGATTGGGCCAAAGAATGTTGGTATGACAATCAATTAAAAAGAATGTTGGCTGGTGTGATGCTGATTGACAATTTTATTAGGCATTGACATACATGTGCCCCAGAGTTACTACTGGGACCCCTTTAGCACAAAACTCTAGAATTGAATTTTGGTGCTTGGGAAACACATGACAAGCCTAGCACAGAAGCATAACAATGATAGGGTCCTCCAACTGTCTATACATTTACTCTCTATGCTAAACACAGATTACTCCCTCCCCTGTATACATACACACTTTAATGATAATCTCATCCTTCAAAATATATGGAATCATTAAGGAGAAGTTCTATTCTTGTTCTCACTGTCACTAATGGGGAATAACTGGTTATTGACATGAAGATTACAGGTCTCTTTATGATTGAGAATACAAGGAAAGTTAAGCATGGTGATATCACCTCTTGACTTTTAGAGAGTAAAACACAAAGTGAAACCATAGAAAAGAGAAGAATCAAAATACAGAAAGTGCAATTGCTAAACTCTTACTTTTTTTTGGTGGGGGAGCATGGAGAACATTTTTGCACCGGGATGCAGAAAGCAAAAACATCTAATAAAGAGATGATATTTGAGATAAATAGAGAAAATAGTAAAACAGTAACCAGGCAAAAAGGATCAGAGAAACTACATCTCATGGCACTGAAAAAAAGGACATTGAAAGATGATAGAAGATTGAAGATCATCAAGATGGAAAGAACAACCCTTTCTCTAGATATGCTTTCTTTGGGTTTTGTGACCCTTATTCTCTTGGTACTCCTCCTACAAGTCTGATTACCCTTTCTCAGTTTCCTTTTTAGATCATCATTATTTTCCTTCTCCATAATCATGAACATCTCCAAAAGCACTGTTCTGGGTCTTCTTCCTTTTCCTATATACACCTTCCTTATGGGTAATCTCTCTTAGTGATCTCAATAGCTCCCATGAATTTAGTTATACTATCTCATACAGATGATGCCCAGATCTATATACCCAACTCTAAGCTCTTTTCAGAGTTCATTCCTGCAGCTCCATTTGCTTATTTGACATCTCCAATTAAATATCCTCTAGACATCTTAAACTTAAAATGTCTAAAATCGAACTTACTGCTTTTTTTTTCTATTTCTGTCATCTCCCCTGGGTTATAGAAGTCACCCAGAATTATAATCACAGAGTCATTCTTTATTCTTCCATTCTTCACTCTCCCTCCACACTCCAACCTTCCCCCTAATCTAATCAGTTGGCAAATCTTGTTGATTTTACCTACATAACATCTCTCAAATCTGCTCTCTTCTCCACACCCATGCAGCCACCAGTCTAGTTCAGGATATTGTCAGGTATCACCTGGAATGTTGTAATAATGCACTAATTGGTCTCCTTAATGAAGACTCATTTCTCTTTAATACTAAATGGCAAGGTGTAAATGTAATTTGCAGATAACTCAAAGCTAGGAGGGATTGCTAACACATTGAATGGCAGAGACAGTATCAAACAGGATCCTGACAGGTTGGTCAAATGTAACAAGATGAAATTTAATAGGAATCAATTTCAATTCTTATAATGATTATGTTTAAAAGATCAAATTCCCAAGCATGAGATGGGAAAGGTCTGACTAGACAAAAGTTAGGCAAAGGTTGGGGGAGGGAGGAACGTGATGGTTAGTGGACTGCAAGCTCTTTATAATTCAACAGTATGATAAGGCAGTCAAAAAAGATTGGAGATGTAATATTCTAGCTATATTCTGTCCTGGTCAGATGACATCTGGAGCATTATGTTCACTTTTGGGTGCCATATTTTAGGAAGCACATCAACAGAATGGTGAAAGTCTGAAGGAAGGCAAAACTCTGTCATCTAAACTATAGTAGTTTGCCTAACTTACTGAGTTTCAGTTTCTCTATCTAAAATGCAGATAGTAACACCTGTAATCCGATGTTGTGAGGATCGAATGAGCTGATATCTGTAAAGAATTCTGATTTGTCGTAAGGATGAAGTGACATTATGCAACAAAATGCTATGCAAATTTCAAAACCAGCATAAAAATGCTAGCTATTAATATGACCATAATTAAAATGCCAAGTATAATTATAAGGTTCCATGGGCAATAAAATGGTAGAGCTGGACTTTGAAACTCGATCCACTGATTTCAAAATTCATTGTCTTTTCTCCTGCACCATAACTCTGGCAGTGAAAGGCAACTGATATGCCAAATGAGGGGTGAATGTATTTCTTTAATCTCAAGTATTGCATATTAAGAGCCAGTCCTGTTACCTTAGCATCACAGTGAGGACATCTTTTGACATCTGTTCCCTAAGCAGTACTCAGAGACCACTGACAGAGAGAAGTAAAGATCAAAGCCAGCATTTACAGGAAAAGAAATGAGTCCCTGCAGCTGAATATCAGGTGTGGAAAATTAACATCTGAGATATAACATGCCAGGACAGCAAGGGTCTCCTGTAGGTATCTATTCTCACCATGAGCTCCTGGAGTGTCATAGAGGGCAAGGTACCTGAGGTTTAGGGGAGGGAATGAAGCTGCTATAGGAAACTGAGATATTTTTCTACACATTCCTAAACATGGTCAGTTTCTCTGATCTAGACATTCCCTTAATGCAGATTCCCATTTTCTCTGTACATAAAAGGCAAAGTCCTACAAATCTTTCCCCTCCCCCAATTCCCGTAGACCTCACAGATTAGCATGGTGCTAGCTTTGTGATGCAAAGCTGGTTGTTTACAGCAGCATCGCAGATATTTGGGTTTTGTTTTAACAGCATCTTTTTCATCCTCAATCGAGAAGTCTGTCATAACAAGCCTCTATAAATTATTGCCAATGCTCTCTCTTTACCACCTCCAGACTTTCATGTATGATATAGGGCCTATAAATCTTGCTCTGACCCACTTCACCACAGTCCCTTCCTGCACTGACTTTTCATGCTGCTGTTCTCCCTCTTCCTCCCCCTCCTTTGCTTTTTCTTGGCTGCTGTAGACAGAATTTGAGTGTCTGGGCCAAAATGAAAGTGGAGAAGGCAGTGGCATTTAATCTGACTCTGCATGGAACATGCAGATAAAAGAGAATCGAGACTTAAGGGTAGAGGGGGAGGGAAGAAGAAGAAACCAGTTTAGCTATTGAGACTGAGTTGTTCCATTCAATTCATTTAATTCAACAAATGCATTTTAAATGCCATCCGTGTGGAAGGCAATGTTTTCAGTACTAGAGATGCAGAGATGAACATAATTGAAACCAACACACTCAAAATCTAAAAGGGAAGAGTTGACATATACACACATAAGCATTGTAAAAACCATGGGGTGATAAGGGTAATAGAAGCATCTAACCAAGGCCTGATAAACAATGTAAAAGAAGTTCAAGAGTCTTGACTTCATACTGTAAAATGACTGGGTGAAGGAAACACCAAAGTATCATCTGGGGAAAAGACTGCAGGTACACTTAATTCATGTATTTGAATAGTTGGTGCCTGAAATAGGATTAGACTCTTGCTTGGACCCAAAGGACAAAATGAGGAGCAATGGATAGAAGTAACAATGGGGCATATTTAAACTATAGCATCAGGAAAAAAAAAACTCCCTAATGATTAGAGTTATGTACTATAAGAATGGGTTGCTTAAGAAGGTGGTGAGTTTGCCTTCATTAGAGGTCTTCAAGTAAAGGTTGTTTGAACACTCTATGAGGTAGGGATAATGATTTCCTAGATATTAGTTGGGTTGTTGGCTGCTGAAATCTCTCTCCAGCTCTCCAGTTGTTTTTTTTTTTTTTTGATTCTGGAAGAGATTCATTTCAAAGGGATACTAAAGGAAAAACAAATGCATGAAGAAGGTAATAGTTCATTAGAGCATTGAAGGTTGAGGAGGATTTCAACAAGCAAATATTTGAGAGAATATATTCCAGGCATTGTGATGGCCTGTCAGAAAGGAAGGGTGGGAGTGTATAGGATGAGATGGAAAGGGAGAGAAATAAATGTATATGTGTATGTGTGTATATATGCATGTGTATACATATACATGTATATACATGCGTTCATATATACATATGTTTACATACATGTACACACATATACATCCATCTATCTATCCATTCATCTATCTATCCCACACATATATGCATATACAAAGATGCAATATGTATATGTATGAGTGAATATATATACACATATGTATATATACATACCTATGAATACATACATATGCATACATATACACATATAGATTTCTGTGTGTGTGTGATACTATGTTCTAGGCCCTATACTAAGCTCTTTTCATAAATATTATCTCATTTCATCCTCGCAACATTCATGTGAGGTGCTATTACTATCTACATTTTACAGTTGAGGAAACTGCAGCAAACAGAGACTAAGTGACTTTTCTAGAATCACACAGTTAGTAAATATCTGAAGCAGATTTGAACTCAGGTCTTCCTCATATCAGGCTCAGATCTCTAGCCACCATGCTACTGGTTACCTCAAGAAGATAATATGTAGGTTGGTTTGTTTGTTTATGGGGAAAAAAGATTAGATAATAGCTTTTGTGAAAAAAAAATCTGGAGGTTTTACTTATCTACAGGTTCAATGTGAGTAACTAATATAACATAGTGGCCTCCCAAAATTACTGTGCTCTTTAGAATAATTAATAGAAATATATTTTTCTGGAACATGGTTAGTGATTAGCCTCAATCTCCTCTGGCCTGGCTACATCATATTGGGAGCATTGAATTTGTACCTGGGTGCTGTGTTTTAGGAATGATATAGTTAAATTAGAAAATGGGCTGCCAAAGGAAGATGATCACAGTGATGGGAAAATTGGAGACCATATCCTCTAAGACATGATTGAATGAACTCATCTGGAGAAAACTTAGAAGCCATATACTTAGCTATCTTCAAGTACTTGGAAAAACTATCTTTCGGAAGAATCAAATCAAGTCAAATCCACAAGCATTTATCAAGCACCTTCTAGGTGCCTGGCAATGTGCTAAACTTTGAGGATTGCTGCTGCTGTTGGTCTTTTGTTCCCAGGCTTGGCCTGGGACCTATTATTGGCCAATCAATGAGAGTTAGAGTGATTTTGGGTTAAGGCTGGTCTTTAAGAGGAAAAAAAAAACAAACAAAAAAGTTTCAGAGACTAAAATTTACATTCCCTTTGGGCAGAGCACCCACAGGTAAGGATGTGATACCCTATGTGGAAAGAGGGAAAGAAGAAAGAAAGAAAGAAAGAAAGAAAGAAAGAA
>NW_020954556.1:12152884-12164896 GCF_900497805.2 Vombatus ursinus
AAGAAAGAAAGGAAGAAAGGAAGGAAGGAAGGAAGGAAGGAAGGAAGGAAGGAAGGAAGGAAGGAAGGAAGGAAGGAAGAAAGCCATGTTGCCAACTGACCAGTTGCAGTTTGGTCCCCAGTGGGCATCTCCTTCTCTAATCACAGAAGTTGCTGTTTGTACTTCATTCTCGAAGAGAACCATGACATTAAGGAGGTGATGCCATGGCATGCATGTGAATTGGATTTAAGTGATGGAGGGCTGTGAAAAGTCACCAGCCTCACTTTCTCCTCTGGAGCCACCTGGGTCCAGTGCCCAGATATGTATTTGAGGATACGAAGAAAAGTAAAAACATTTCTGGCCCTACAAGAGCTCAAAATTTGATTGGAGAGATAACATGCAAGTAACTATATACAAACATTAAAGTTCTTCTTTGGGCTCCAGAGAGTACAAATGGAATGATTGGAAATTGCAGTCAGATTCCGGTTGGATATAGGGAAATATAATAATTAGAGCTTCTGGAGGTAAAATAGAACATGTTTAAAAGTGATAAACGTTTAGTCATTGAATTCTTTAAATGCAGTTTAAATGATCATTGTGGGGCAGAACGGTGGGAAAATGGATTTTCCCAAGAGGATTCCTGTTCAATTCTGGGTTGTACTTCTAAGGTCCTTTTTGAAATTGAGACTGCTACTGTGTTGGATAGTACTAATCCATTTGGCTGGAATATAGTATAGGTGAATATCTCACTATTTGAAATTGACTAGATGAAACATTGAGGGTACGTGAACAGTATGTGTGTGTATTTGTGTGTGTGTGTGTATGTTTGTGTGTGTGTGTGTGTGTGTGTGTGTGTGTGTGCTGATGGATGCACAGAGCTCAGCAGTTTCCAGGAGCTGGAAGAATAAGGCTTGTTCATTATTGATTTTCTTCTCTGCTTGTTTAGAACTAGAATGGGTGGAAAGAGGGAGAGGGTAACTTCACGCCCTGGGCATCCTTTGGTGTTTGCAACATATTGGAACCTTAATAGTTTAAAAATAAATAAATAAAAAGATATATATTCAATTCCCCTCCTCCCACATCAACCAAGGGCAAAATCTTCAAGTATTTTTTTCTTTTGTAACCAGCAATACATATATATATATATATATATATATATATGCCAAGCCCAAGAACCTTTGGGATCTTGCTCAAGTCAATGAGCTACAAAACAAATAATACGTACATAAATAAATAAAGTAGGCTCCAATGGGGTACATATATTCCTAAAAAGCTATACTCCATCTACAATCTGCTGGTGGTGGTTTTTTTTTGTTTTGTTTTTGTTTTTCCCTTGCATACTCTGCTTCCTGAGAATTCAAAAATTCATGTGAAGTAACAAATGGGACCTTCGAGATAATCTAAGCCAGCTCCTCCTCAGGACACTTTGTCTAGGTGCCCTTTCGCCCTTTCTTATAATACAGTGAACAGCAGGACCAGAAATAAAACCCAGGTCTTCTGATTCTCAATCCAGTGTTCTTTGCACTGTATCTTTAATTCAGATTGCCATCTCCATTTGCCTGGTCCAATATCCTGAGTTTCTCTGAACATATTTTTGCTTCACCACCTGAATGAACACTGGATTGTAGAATGCAAATACCTCTGACTTGATTAGAGCCTCCAGATATTTTAATTTAAAGTAAAGGAGAAAAAAAGTTGGCACTGGTTAGCTAGATGAAACAAGGGAGCCAAAAAATGAGAGGAAAGAATAAGAGATCTTTGAAATACTGAAATTCACACATCAAATCCAAACAGAGAAGGTAGTTGTGATATAGTGGACAATAGGGGGCCACTGAGTAGGCAAATGACATTCTATTCAATTCAATTCACCAATTTCCTGTGCTGAAGGAATGATATAAGCCACTGGAGATGAAAAGATGAAAAATGGCAGAGGTTCTGAATTCAAGAAGCCTCATATTCTATTTGAGGACTGGCACGTGAGAGAGACACAGATAAGTGTGACACAAGTCAAAATATGGTCAGGGCAAGGGAGAAAGTCAGGTAAAGTATTCTAAGAAAATTTGAGAAGAGGGGAGAGATTATTGTCATTTCACTTTGTGGAAGATATGATACAGTTATCATATGAGAGAAGTTAAAAATGAAAGCATATATTCTAGATTTTGGGAAAAGGCAGTCTGAACAAATGTCTATACATTTGAAAGAAATGTAGAAAGAAAAAACATGTAGAAAGAAAGGCAGTACAAGATTACGGGATGTCGGGATCCTAGGTTTGCTGAAATATAGAATGTGTGCATTTGACAATCTACTATGACTATTTATATTTGTTCTCATAAAAGAAAGAAAGACTTGGCCAGAAAGTCAACTAAAAGAAATGCAGAGAGAGGTAAAGGTTTTTAAGTAAAGAAATGGTCAGACTTTTGGATGATGTAAGTGAAGTTGTAAGGATTAATCTAAGTGTTGTATAGGAGGAATTAAAGCTGAAAAACATCGGAAATGGAGGGGGGAGAGTTATCAAGGTAATTATAATAATTCTGACATCTTTTTCTAGGGCCTGAAACAGGGTAATAGCAGTGAGAATAGAATGAAAAATATGCATACAAATATCATTTTGACGGAAGAACATGGTACTTCCAGTAAAGATGGCTATGTGAACCAAAAAAAAATACCAACCAAAAAAATTTCTTCTTAAAACTACTTCCAGAACAATGAGAAACTATACCTAAATAAGCAAAATGTCTTGAAATAGAAGAACGAAAAGAAGCTTCAGTAATGCAATTCTTTCCTCCTCACTTTGTTTAGTCATATTTTAGTTGTATCTGAAGAACCCATTTGGTGTTTTCTTGGCAAAGATACTGGAATGGTTTGTGATTTCCTTCTCCAACTCATTTTACAGATGAAGAACTGAGGCAAACAGGATTAAGTGATTTGACCAGAGTAACACAGTTAGTAAGTGTCTAAGGATGAATTTGAACTCAGAAAGATGGAATCCTCCTGACTTCAGGCCTGTCACTCTATCCACTGTGCCACCTAGCTGCCCAAAATCATTATTGCTCTTATATTAAAGAATAAGAAATTAAATCTTTCAGAGGTGAAGTAACTAAACCAGGACAACTTGTGTGACTGTAGTTCATCAGAGAAACTAGTACTGTATCTAGAGATCTAGGAACCATCTGCATGTGTGATTGAACACAGGGAAGCTAATAAGATCACCAAATGAATTAGTTTGGAGTAAAAAGAGGAGGCCTAGGAAAAAGACTTGAGAAGGGTGCATATTTAGAAAATGCAAAATACATAATTTAATAGAACAAATAATATAGAATTTAAATAACCATTTCTCACAAAAATAAATTGAAAAAGTCATAAGGGAACTTTCCAGAAAAGGGGAAGATGGACCAAATAATATTAGCAAATCAATGTTTTAAGAATAACACACATGTATGCATGTATGTGTTTTGATTATTTTATGCAACTTGTAATTTCCTTGCTTCAGGGTCTTACTTCAGTTGTAGGTATTTTCAGAATGGCAGCTTCTCTGGAATCTATAGTTCTAGAGAATTGTCTTAGGTTACGATGATTACTTGGAGGAAAAAAAAGATTAAAGATATCTTATCAAATTCCTTCTTTCAGATAAATATGATCATGACACCCAAATCAGGGAGTGATAAAGCACTGACAGAAAATTTTAGATCTCCATCCATTAACATATGTGCTGAATAAAAGACAAGCAGAAAAGTTTTAGCAATAATTTTTTAAAATTTTACTATGGCCAGGTTGGATTTATACCAAGAATACAGAAATGGTTCACTATTAGAAACACTATAACCACAATAGATCTTATTAATAGAAAAAAAAACTAATATTTTCTATTTTCTGGTTATAGCAATGGTTCTTGAAAAAAGCCTACAACAAAATACAGCTCTCATTTATGTTAAATACACTGAAAACTACAGGGATGGAAAACAAATGTATATTATTCTAAAAATAAGAGCTAATATTATTTGTAATCTAAAAGTACTAAACGTGGTTCTTATAAGGACATGGAGAACATAGGGATATCCACTGTTTTTCTCTTATTTGATCTACTTTGAAAAATTCTATGTATTAAAATAAACTAAGAAAAAGAAATTGAAGAAATAAATAACAGCAGAGAAAAGGAAAAATGTTTTTCCATTTGCAGATAAGATGGTTTACTTAAAACAACCCCAGAGATTCAATAAAACAAAATAATTATTTTATTAGAGTAGCAGGATATCAAACAAATCAACAAAAATCATTGGCCTTTCTCTTGAACATTAGCAAAATCTAAATGAAAGAGATAGAAAAAATGTTCCATTTATAATGGCCACATTTAACCTACCAATACACAATCAAATCATATGTGAATATAAGTAAAATAATCTTCATAAAAATAAGAAAAAAATTAAATTAAGTCATCGTCTCTGGGCAACATTTATGTAATAAAAATATAATTCTAATTAAATTAATGTATAGATTTTTATCAAACAAATAAAATGTTTTTCTTTATAAATGTTTTTCTTTATAAAACTAGCAAAATAATGACAAAATTCATCTGGAAAAAACAAAAGATCTATAATCTTAAGGAAAATAATGAAAATAATTAGAAATGAAGGATGTAAAATATTAGAAAACTTCAAAATATATTAAAAAATTGTAATCAGCAAATGAATTATGTTCTGGTTAAATACCAAACTAAAAAAAAATCAGTGGAACAGATTAGGAAAGCAGGCCTCTAACAAGAAGCAATCCCTAAAAAAAATTAAATTAAGTTAAATTAAAAAAAAAACTGCTTCGAAAACCAGAACGAAGTTTGTCAGAAAATAATTTAAGGTCTAGAACTTAAACCATACATCCTAATGGATGGTTAGCCTAATGATAAAAGATCACTTTTTTTAATGGTAGAAGGAGAAAGAGACAGCGACAGTAAGGTGGAGACAGAGACTGAGGGAGACAGGGAGACAGAGGCAAAGAGACAGAAAGAGATAATAAGATAGAAAGACAGAACTAGTTCAATAAAATCAACCTAAAATCAAAACTAAAACAAATCAACTAATATCATCATGGACTAATAGTATATACAATGTTCCAGAACTATAATCTCCCATCTCTGCCAAGAAGAAAAGGAGATGTATCTTTTCTCTTCTTTAGAAATAAACTTAATTAGAAGCAGAGTAAAATCTGGTAGAGTAAAGTAAGGAATTTGCCTGAGCTTCCCACAAACCCCTCCAAATACCTTTTAAAATGACTCTAAACAAATTCTAGAGCAGCAGAACCCACAAAAAGACGGAATGAAACAAATTTCCAGCACAAGACAACTTGGAAGGTCGGCAGGAAAGATCTGTTGCAGCAGGGTGAGAGAGGAGCACAGTTCAGTCTGGCTTAGCAGACCAGGCCCTAGAAAACCTAGAGCAGGCCTTGGGGCAATTGAATCGCTGGCAGGAGTGGCAGTTTCCAAACTTCTCAGCCCACAGATGCCAGAGAAAACTTAGAAGGTCAGCAGGAAAGGTCTATCACACCTGAGAGAGAGAATAGAGCACAGTCCAGCACAGTCTGCACCAGTATAGACCCAGCCCCAGTAAACCAGGAGCAGCCTTTGGGAGTGACTGAATCAGCAACAGCAGTAGCAGCATCTGCTTCAGGGACTCTCAGACCACTGATGGTAAGGAGGTCAAACAACTGGTCGGAAGGAGATTACAGTGGTATTTTTGCTAGCACTGAGACAGGATTCTGTTGCTTTGCCCATACTCAGATCTGTGTCACAGTCCTGGGTGGCAGTCCCAGGGTGAGGAGGAGCACTAACACAGCAGAGCTTGTGGCCGCAGTGGAGGGGGGACCCTACTCACAGTTTCAGGGAAGAAGAGAGTGCTTGTAATCACTCACAGACCAGAGTACAGGCCAGGAGAGTAGTAAACACCTCTCCTTAGATCATAGCACCTTGTAAGAACTGAAAACTTATAGGTCCCTCGAAGTATCTCTGAAAATAGCTGCACAAAACCCCTCAAGCTTGGGACAGTACATTCTCCAAACTGGAAGCAGAACCTACTTTAATAGTTAAAAGTCAAGTAATAGGCTGGGAAATTGAGCAAACAACAGGAAAAAAAAACTCTGACTGTAAGTTACTAAGGTGACAAGGAAGATAAAAACACATACTCAGAAGAAGACAACAGAGTCAAAGCTCCTACATCAAAAGCCTCTGAGAAGAATATGAATTGGCCTCAGGCCATGGAAGAGCTCAAAAAGTATTTTGAAAATCAAGTAAGAGAGGTAGAGGAAAAATTTAGAAGAGAAATGAGAATGATGCAAGAAAATCATGAAAAAAAAACAAGTTAACAGTTTGTTAAGGATACACACACACACACACACACACACATACACGCACACACACACAAATACTGAAGAAAATACCACCTTAAAAAACAGACTAGGCCAAATAATTTTTAAAAAGTCCAAAAAGCCAATAAGGAGAAGAATGTCTTAAAAAGCAGAATCAGCCAAATGGAAAAAGAGGTCCAAAAGCTCACTGAAGAAAATAATTCCTTAAAAATTAGAATGGAGTAAATGGAAGCTAATGATTTTATGAGAAATCAAGAAACAATCAAATAAAACTAAAAGGATGAAAAAAAATAGAAGACAGTGTGAAATATCTCATCAGAAGAATAACTGACCTGGAAAATAGATGCAGGAGAGATAATTTTAAAATTATTGGACTGCCTGAAAGCCATGATCAAAAAAAGGGACTAGACATCATCTTTCAAGAAATTATCAAGGAAAACTCCCCTGATATTCTAGAACCAGAAAGTAAAATAGAAATTGAAATAACCCACCAATCACCTCCTGAAAGAGATCCTAAAATGAAACTCCCAGGAATATTATAGCTAAATTCCAGAGTTCAGATCAAGGATAAAATATTGCAAGCAGTCAGAAAGAAACAATTTGAGTATCATGGAGCCACAGTCAGGATAACAGAAGATTTAGCAACTTCTACATTAAGGGATCAGAAGGCTTGATATTCCAGAGGAGAGGAGAGCTAGAATTGCAACCAAGAATAACCTACCCAGCAAAACTGAGGATAATTCCTCAGGGGAAAAGTGGACATTCAGTGAAATAGAGGACTTTCAAGCATCCTTGATGAAAAGACCAGAACTGAATGGAAAATTTAACTTTCAAACACAAGACTCAAAAGAAGCATAAAATAGTAAATAGGAAAGGGAAATCAGAAGTGACTTAATAAGGTTAAACTGTTTTCATTTCTTCATGGGAAGATGATATTTGTAAGTCATAAGACATTTCTCATTATTAGGGTAGTTAGAAGGAGTATATATAGACAGAGAACACAGGTGTGAGTGGAATATGAAGGGATGATATCTAAGAAATACAATTAATAGGTAAGAGAGGATTGTACTGGGAGAAAGAGAAAGGGAAGAATAGAATGGGGTAAATTATCTTCCATAAAAAAAGGGAAGAAAAAGATTTTACAGTGTAGGGGAAGAGGAGGGAGGTGAGGAGGAGTGAGTGAACCTCACTCTCATCAGAATTGTCTCAAAGAGGGAATAGCATACTCACTCAATTGGGTATTAAAATCTATCTTACCCTACAGCAAAGTAGCATGAGAAAGGGATAAGAGAATAGGGGAGAGTGATAGAAGGGAAGGCAGATTGGGGGAGGGGGCAGTCAGAAGCAAAACCCCTTTGAGGAAGGACAGGATGAAAGGAAAGAGAATAGAATAAATGGGGGCAAGGATAGGATGGAAGACAATACAGTTAGTAACAGTAACTGTGAAAAATTTTTGAAATAAGTTTCTCTGATAAAGGCCTCATTTCTCAAATATGTAGAGTCAAATTTATAAAAATAAAAGCAACTCCCCAAATGATAAATGATCAAAAGATCAGTTTTCAGATGAAGTAATCAAAGCTATTTATAGCTATATGAAAAAAAAATACTCTCACTATTGAGTGGAGAAATGCAAATTAAAACAATTCTGAGGTACTACCTCATACCTATTAGATTGGCTAACAGGACAGAAAAGTTGAATGACAAATGTTGGAGGGTGTGTGGGAAAATAAGACATTAATGCACTCTTGGTGAGGTTGTGAACTTTTAACCATTCAGTAAATCAATTTGGTATTATGTACAAAAAACTATAAAACTATGCATACCCTTTGACCTAGCACTACTACTACTAAGTCAGTATCCCAAAAGAGATTAAAAAAAAAAAACATAAAGGAAAAGGACCTATATGTACCAAAATATTTATAGCAGCTCTTTTCTGGGGGCAAATAATTAGAAATTAATGGGATGACAATCACTTGGGGAATGGTTGAACAAGTTGTGGTATATGATTATCATGGAATGTTATTGTACTATAAGAAATGATGAGCAGGATGCTCTCAGAAAAACCTAGAAAGACTTGCATGGGCTGATGCAAAGTGAAATATGCTGTATCCAAAGTAACAGTGATATTGTAATAGGATCATCTGTGAATAACTTAGCTATTCTGAGCAATACTGAGAGATACTCTGAAAGACTTATGATGAAAAATACCATCCATCCGCAGAGAAAGAACTGATAGTGTCTGAATACAGATTGAACCATATTTTTTATTTTTCTTTATTTTTCTTGAGTTTTTTTGGTTTGTTTTCTTTCACAACATGACTATTACGAATATGCTTTGCATGACTACACATGTATAACCTATATCAAATTGCTTGTCTTCTTAATGGGGGTGGGAAGGTAGGGAGGGAGGGAAGGAAGAGAATTTGGCACTCAAAGTTTTAAAAACTGACATTGAAAATTATTTTTAACATGCAACTTGGGGAAAATCAAATACTAAATAAAAATAAGTTAAAATCAAAATAAAATAAAAATGCATCTTTACAAAAAATAGATAAATATAATTAGAATTTAACATTATTCAGTTTTAATTTTTTATTGTTATTAGTTTTTCCAACTTAAATTATGGTAGACTTTATATATCGTTCTTATAGTTATGATTTCTTCACCTTGAATCAATTCATTTAAGCCTTCTTATATTTCTCTGTTCCATATTTCTCTGTATTCTCCATAGTAATCATTTGTCATGACACATTAATATTCCAATTTCTTGGAATCTACTTTGTTTCTAGGTCATTGCTGTAACCAAAAAGTACTGCTATAAATATGTTGGTATATATGGGATCTTTCCTTCTATCTTTGACCTTGTTATTTCTCCATGGCATACCGTAGCAGTGGCAACTCTCAGCAAAAGATACTGTCTTAGGACAATTGCTTTTCAGAATGGTTGAACCAGTTCACAGCTCCACCATCTCTGTACTTGCCTTTCAACAACACTTTCTTCTTCTTTTTTTTTTTTTTAATTAAACGTTTGTTTTAAGGCAATTGGGGTTAAGTGACTTGCCCAGGGTCACACAGCTAGTAAGTATCAAGTATTTGGCCTGAGGCTGGATTTGAACTCAGGTCCTCATGACTTCAGGGCCGGTGCTCTATCCACTGTGCCACCTAGCTGCCCCCTCCACAACACTTTCAACATTGACAATTGCCTTTTTTGGTCATATTGTCAATTTGCTAAGTGCAAAAAGAGATATTCAGATATTATATCAAAGTATGTAATCCTTTTGGAGGGCAGAACGCAACTGATTCATGATTTTTCATTCTAGTCAGTTCTTGTCTGTATCTTTTCATGAATACTCCATAAAGAAGTACACCTGAGATTTTGCGTAGGGACAAATATCATCTGCTTGGATTACATGACCAACATGATGCATTTTCTGATCATATTGTAACCTTGTTTTCATACAATCCTGGCTACAATCTTACAAGATTTTTTCTTACTTGAGCCTCTCTAGTCTGTCCCTATCTAGGGAGACTCTACATACTCTAGTATCTGGATTGTATTGATTCCCTCAAAGGAGTCACCAATAGTAGGAGCTCAATATCCCAAGGACATAATATTTTATTGGCGTATACATTTCTTTCACAGAAGCAAATCACAATATATTGGCCATTTTCTAGATGGTCTTGGTTTGCTGCTGTGGATGACAACTTCATCTCCTGATGGGCAGCTCATCTGGTAATGAACCTCTCTAAATTTGTATATAAATGTTTCTTAAATAGTAAACATACAGTCCAATAATAGAGCCATACTCAAAGCCTTTCTGCTTGGAAGTAGCTGCCTGAGCTTCCGTTCTACCGGCCTAACCTTTGAGAATCCAAGTTACCTCTGTATCATGATTAGCCATCAGAGGTAGACTTTAGTAAAATTTCCAAATTAATAATTGTTACATGGTTGAATTAGGCTGTAAACCCTAGCAACTCTTTATATATATATAATATATATATAATTTATATATTTATAATATATGTTATATAACATATTTATAATATATATCATATAATACATATAATATTTATGTATATATTAATCAACAAATACTTATTAAATGCCTTTTATGTGCCAGAAATTGTGCTAAGTGAAGATGGGGTGGGAATAAAAATGAAATAATCCCTATTTGCAAGGAACTTATCTTCTAATGATGGAGACAACAGGCAAATAAACAGCATGGATATAAAATAATAAATACAAATATACAAATTAGCTAAATACAAGTTTGATTGGAAGGAGAGCACTAGGATTTGGTAGGGATGAGAAAAGACATTTTACAGAAGACAGTGTTTGAACTACATCTTAAAGGAAGAAGAACTTCATGAGGAAGAAGTATGAAGCAAGTACAGGCCAGATATGTGGGATTACTAGTACAAGTGAACAGAGATAGGTGATGGAGTGTTCTATTTAAGGAATAGATATCAAACACTGCAGCACTATCTTCAGTGTAACTTGAAAGACTGGAAAGAGCAACCATCTGTTTTAAGCAAACTTCAATAGTCTGGGACATCCTGAATCTGGCACTAATGACTGGAGCCCTTATCATAATCTAGCAAGCTAGTAAGGCCTGAATTGTAGTTTATGACTTGAGTCAACTTAAGCTTGGCAAATGACACAGACCAAGACATGCGTGCTTTCAAGCTCACCCACATACCCAGCTTCCAATCCACTCGAGTTCCTCCAGGACACAGAGCTATTACAATTAGTTATTTCCATCTGCCAAGGCATGAGCAGCAATAATCCTCTAAGTGCAAATTTCATTCCATGAGGATTTTTGTTTGGGTTGTAGTTTACTATGCCAGGGAGCTCAATCCCAGTTGAATGTACCCTCCTTCCTTCTCCTCCACCACTCAGTCCTAACAACCTATTATCTGTTTCCAAATCTAGTAGTGATCTACAGTCTAAGGTTCAACATATAGAGATATTCTCTTATACCACCCTTTAGTCATTTTCTCATTCTAAAGGTAGTCACAAATCACTCTGAAGCCAATACTAGTCAGCAACATCAGCACCCTTTCATTGTTTAAAAGTATAAGGGAAAATCACTGCCATGACTAATGCAGTAAGTGATGGTGAATGCCTGGAGACCTGAGCACAGGTAGAAATTTCCAAGCCAAAGCTTCAATACAATTCAAAGAATTCTATCTCTTGGGTTCATTACATGAATAGACTTAGAATCATAATTAACCTAAAAGTTAAAAGACAAATGCTTCACGTAAGCAGGCTTCAGCACATTAGCAACGTGAGAAAAACAACAGAAAGTATGTTATGAAGGACACGATATGTCCTTCATAAATAAATAAACTACTCTAGTATGAGAATGAGATAGACAATCTGAATGCCTTATTGATGTTTCTAGGATATTGAAAGAATTAGAGGAAGGTAGCCATTTTTAGAGTGAATTATTAAGAGAAGCTTTATGGGAAAATAGAAAAATTTCATAGGACAAGAAGACACAGTAGGGTTGTGATCTGAGTCAATGAAAGAGAGTACAAAGTCTGATGAGTTCCTGGATCCTTCAAAGTATAGTCTTTGCTAGAATGTAGGCATGACAGTTAAGTAGTTCATTCTCTAGCAACTGCCACCCAAAGGATTCATCATATTTTTCTCCCTTGCATGAAATGTTGCATTTTTGT
>NW_020954556.1:12164906-12189775 GCF_900497805.2 Vombatus ursinus
GATGTAGTGATGTATAGAAGATTGTGGTGCTGTTCTCCCGCCTATGATGTCATCCTGGCCTTACAATCCATCTGAAATATTGGGTTTTATTGAGCAATTCACCCAGTATGCATAGTATTATGAATCAAGGTTATATCTCGTAGACTTTTGCTTTTTAGTGGTAGTCACAGCTGTGATAAAAAATGGCTGATTTATTCTCAGTTTTTGTTCTGTATTCGCCTCGGAGTAAATTCAACAAGAAAAAAAAGAATTAGGTGTAGAATCTTCAGAACCCTGCAGAGTGAAATTCATCAGAAGGTGATTTTACTCCTGGGGAACATCATTTTTTTTTCTAAAGGATGTAGATAGCTCAAAGGAATCTGGGGGTGGGGGGAAATCCCTATGAAAAAGACTGGCCCTACATCAAGCAGCTACCTATGTGGAGTAGATGGTGTTATTAGAGGGCCTTCGGAAGGTCTGAATAGAAACAAACAACAAATACAAAACAAAAATAGAAACAAACAATCAAAACAACCTTCTTTTCTTACTACCAGATACAATATCTCAAATTCCTACAAAAATAACTTCTTTAAAAACCATTCAAAAAATCTTAGTTAAAATGAAAATGCTAAAGAGGCTCCAAACACAAGCAGCCTTGCTGATGACCCAAGACAGCTTTGGCTGGAGCCTCCTGATTTGGATCAAAATCTAATTCAGGAAAGACAGGGGTTAGGCTGACTCCTGGAGAGAACTCCAAGAATGGGACAGGTGAATCTGAGGGACAGTTAGATCAAGGGCTAGCTCCCATTGGTCTTTCCATGGATGATCAGAGCTAACTATTCCACTAATCAAAACCCTCTTAGAGTTCTGCAGATTTCCTGTTCTGTTTGTCATTTTAAACCCCTATTTCCTTCTATTTGCTTACAATAAAAAAATCCACAAACAAACAAAAAAAATAAAGTGAAATGAAAATGCTAGTATGCGTAGAAAATGAAGTCAGTGGAATTAACTTATTCCATTAATTAGTCACCTAGCCAACTTTGGGGTTGTGGTGAGAACATTATATTTGGAGTCAGGAAATACGTATCATGAATTCTAGCTTGGCAACTTGTTATATAAGTGAGTTCTGGCAAGTCACATTCATTTCATCTAATTTCCTCCTCTATAAAATTAAGAGATTGGACTAGATAATCTCTAAGCTTCCTTCTAGCTCTATAAAATAAAGGGCAAGGAACAATGGAACATGGTTTGTCAGTTTCTATGTAAGGAAGACATTGAGTGTTCCAGGTCTATGATTCTATACATTAAAGGAAAGAGTGCACAGGACAGGTCAGCTTTGATTTTGGGAAGGAACATTGCCCACGGGCTCAAGTGCTTCCAGAGATGATCACTCTCCAGCGGAGTATCATAATTCAGTGTCAAAAACAGCCAGGAGACAGCAAGAGGCTATCAGGGGACTAGACAGGAAGTTCACTGAGAAGGAAGAGGGGCCTGCTCATGGGATGGAGGTGTTCTGAAAACCCACTCCTCCCATTTCGCAATTCTGCCTGGGAGTAAGCCTTAGCTACAGTACATTGATTTTGTTTTTAAATATTTATTGGGTTATAATGCAGGGTAGATGATCCTATGGTGTGTATGAAATGGATTTGTGTGTCATTTACACTGTTAGTCACAATCAGAGCAGAGTTTCATATAATCTCATTATTTGGATCCAAATGCAGCTTGATTTGCAGCAGTAGCAGCCTTAAAAGGAAACAACCAGTAACATGAGCTGCCTTTTAAAAACTGTTATCGCTTTTTACAATTTTCTCATTCTGTGTTCCACTGAGAGGAAGGGGGAGGGGAACTACTGCATTTTGAATTAGGAGACTAGGGTTCAAATCCGAGATCTGCTATGTAATGCCTGTGAGTTTTGGTGAGCCACTTTACTTCTATGGGCCCATATTTTTCCATCTGTAAAAATGAGGAGCTAAATTTATAATCCTAAGGTCACAAGTTATGTATCCTCCCTGGGGCTCAGTTTCTTCAATGTGTAAAATGAGGAGTTTGGATTAATGTTCTCCAAAGTCATTCCATATCTAGATTCTATAAATCTATGAATCTTTTAAATTTATTTTAAATCTCCAGTGTTTTTGTTTCTTTCCCTACAATTCTGTATCATTCTTACCTGTGTCTAATAACAGGTTTGAATATAGCATCTTACTGTAAATTTTAATATATTTGCCAGAAAATTGTACTTCAAATGCTCTACTCCTAGAATAAAAGGAAGGTCACCAACCCACAATATTTAGACATGGAGTTGAGCTGAAGGAGCACTGGCATGTGACACCTTAAATTATAGTGACTATATTTGTATACATATATGGAGGTATGTGTTCATGAATGCTTGACATACAACTTCTAAACAGTTAAAATATAGTCATCAAAGTTGGTTGAGAGAGGTGTCAATAATTCAGGAAGCAACAATATGTAGTGGAGACTGTGAAAGAGTTTGGATTTTCTATTTTTTTTTAAATTTATATACTCCCTCTTTCTCTGAGTAACACAAAGTGATTCAGACACCAGCAGCAAATTAAAATGAGTCTCCATAGTTACCTTTTGAGAAAAAAATAAAACAAAGGCTGGAATTATTTAATTTTACTTACAACAAAAAACCACGTACCAAAGAAATTCACACTAATAAGAATGGAATGCTGTCAACCCTTCTTTTGGAATTCTTTGCAAATCTATAAAATCTGGCCTCAGACACTTATTTTCTTTGTGACCATAGTCAAATCATTAACCCTACTTGCCTCAGTTTCCTCATCTGTAAAATGAGCTGGAGAAGTAAATGGCAAACCACTCCAGTATCTTTGCCAAGAAAACCCCAAATTGGGTCATGAGGAGTCAGACACAACTGAAAAGCGTGAACAACAAAAAATACTCTCTTCTCCCTGTTAAGGTACCCCCTGAACTTGTGTTCTTGAGTTGTCACATTCTCCAGAAACACTGGACCTGGAGTATGTAGGAGATCCTGAACATGTCAAGGACAAAGCACTGCCCCCACCTCCTTGAGCTAACATAATTTGTTGTTTGCACCCCTAGCTGGACTCCCTGTGTGTCCTTGGGAGTTGAACCAGCTACAAAGACAGGAGCCAGTCAGTCTGCACCACATTGAGAAACTTGGTGCAGCTGAGGAACCCATGTAGATAAACAGACTATCCTATCTTCATGGTCCAGCAATTCTCAGGGGAAAAGAATGCTGCTTTTGCCATCACCTTTCTCCTCCCCTTTGGGAAGAGATTAGTCCCTTCCCCCTCTCCTATGACTTCTCCTTTTCCCTGTAAATTAAATATTTAAGACTTTCCCGGCACACTTGAATTTCTTGCACCTGGAGTTCCACATGCATGTTAATTTCTCTTGTAATAAATACAGTTTCAACACATGTCACAACTCATGGCCTTGTGATATTTTTTTGGTTAACATCCCTAATCCAGGCCTCCCTCATCCCTTTGCCCCAGTATTACTTCAATAGCTTACTTACTGGTCTCCATGTTTTTAATCTCTTCAATCCCTCCAGGAAATTGTTGTCAGATTAATTTTACTGCAATATCTCTTTGATCACTGAACTCCTCTGTTTGTATACTTAGGCCTCCTCATTGCCTATAGGTGAGACTCAAAAGGTTCTGAAAACTTTGAAATGTCATAGATATGTAAGTACTTTTAAATTTATTTGTAGGAAATAAAAACAAATTCAACAAACATGTGTTAAGCATGTGGTATGTGCAGAGCACCCTGCTAGGCCCTGGGGATGTATATACAATATGAAAAGCAGTCTTTATCTTAAAGTGGCTTGTATGCTAGAGTATTAGCACAAGCAGACAGAAGAGAATCAATCCACACTTTGTTGCATCTCAGCCTCAGAGGCTACATTGAGTACACGTTCATTTATGAGCAAAAAATTATGCAGTAATTCTCCCTCCACTTTATTCTTGGCTTGTAGCCTTTTCAAGTTTAGGGATTGTTTTCATTATTATTATTATTATTACATTAATATTCCTAACACCAATCATCTTGTCTTGTATATAGCAGGCATTTCATAAATGCTTATTGATTGATTAACTGCTATACAAACACCTGAACCTGACATTCACCCTACACCTTTCAAGCCTAATCTTCCACTGCTAAAGTGTATCCAAAGAAGGGAAATTAGGATAGTAAAGAGATTTGCACACCTTACTTCTAGCTCCTAGAACAGCTAGTTTCCTTCAGATCTCATCTCAAGCACTAGTTTCTACACAAACCCTTTTCTATTACGCTTACCGGTTAGTACTCCACCCCTCCATCACCACGTATTTAGTTATTATACTATGCATTTATTGGCATGTGGTTTCCCTTGGTAGACCATAAGCTACTTGAGGTCAGAAACATTTTTTGAGGTTTTTGTATTTCAAGCATATGTATTCTACTTTATCTCCCACAGTATTTAACATATAGTAGGCATTTAATAAATGCTTGTTAATTGTTAATTGATTCAGCTCTGAGCTGAAAAGTCAGCAGGCTCCAGATGGAATAAATCAGCCAGCCAGCAAATCTTTACAATGTTCCCAGAGGGGACATAACATTACACTAAGGCCTTGTTTGCTTGCTCATCTCTTAACTTTAATTAGAGGTGGAACAAAGTTGCAATATTTTTTTAAAATATGTATCCCTATAAAGGAACTAGGCCACTACTAGTGCAAGGATCATTCTTTTTTTTTTCTTTTTCTTTTTCTTTTTCTTTCTTTCTTTTTTTTTTTTTTACCAAGAATGGCATCTGTGTCGTGGGGTCCTCTTCCTCCCCGCTTTCCCCCCTATGCTTATATCAGTCTCCGTACTTTTCACAGATAATACAAATTACCCTTTTTCAAGGCTCTGTTCATATGCCAACTCCTCAATGTTGTTTTCTTAAATTTCTCACATTCCCTGATTTTTTCATCCTTCTCTCTGTGCCCTTCCCTATCTACTTACTATATTGTAATTTGGCATTACAGTTATTTGTTTGAGTGTGTGTCGGGCCTACCAACAAGGAGCTTATATTTTGTGAGTGGGGTTCAGAAGAGGGATCGTTGCATCCCCATACTATACCACAACGGGCAGGTAGGTAGCACAGTGGATGGAGCATTGGGCCTGAGGTCAGGAAGACTCATCTTTCTGGGTTCAAATTTGGTTTCAGATACTTACTAGTTGTGTGACCCTGGGCAAGTTATTTAACCTTGTTTGCCTTAGTTTCTCATCTATAAAAAAATGAGCTGGAGAAGGAAATGGCAAACCACTGCAGTGTCTTTACCAAAAAAAACCCCAATGGGCTCACAAAGAGTCAAACATGACTGAAATGAATGAACACCACCATACTATAACCTTCACATAGTAGGTAATAGAAAAATACGTGTAGTAAATATGAGGAAATATGTGTCAAATCTAGTTGTGGAATAGAGTGATGGTTGCCATAGCACCCTGAATAGTGGAAAGAGTAGCTTTTATTAGCTGACACTGACATTTTAAAAAAGAATTCCAAGGATGTGAATAAAGCAAGGATTGTTATGGCAAAAGAAAGTGTGTGTGTGTTTGTGTGTGTGTACATGTGTGTGTGCTTGTGAGTTTTGGAGGGACAATATAGGGAAAGGGAGAGTACATCAAATTTTATGAAAGGCCCTCAAAGCACAAACATGCATTCCGTTCCTGGGTCCACACTTAAATATTTGCCTATTTGGTAGGACCTGCTGTGCTACTACAGCCTTCAAGAGCTCAAGGTCACCTTTATGTCATGATGAAGCATTGGGATAAGGCCTGAGTGGAAGGTTTGATTTCATGCTTCACCTTTAATGAAATAGAAAATGATTTTAATTATTTGACCCTGTTTTCCCTTTTAAAGAAGAACCAAGTGTGTCTCTAATTCGATAATTAATTTTGCCCCTATTAACAATTCAGCCATTTCACTGAGTCTGATGACAAAGGAGCAACAGAGTTCTGACTTGTGGCATAAAAAACTCGATGAATGTTCAAAGCTCATTCCATCATCATTCTTTTTAGACCCAGAGTGCTTTTCTCAAACAACTCTGTGAGTAAGTATATTGAATTAAATCCAATTAGTTAGGTGCTGTGCTGGGTTCTGGGCATACAAAGTGAAAAATGAAAATAGTCCTGTCCTCAAAGAGCTTAGAGTTTTTGTTTGTTTTTTTTAGGGGAAAAATATATATAGATGAGTCAATACAGAATACGGACAAAATAAAATGCAAAATGGTTTCAGGGAGGTAATGAGGAGGAACACTGACAACTGGATGAATTGGGAAATCCCTCCTCAACAGGAAGAGGTAGTAATGGTGTGACATTTGTGTGGAGATATGAATTCCAAGAGATAGAAGTCATCAAGCTAGTATTGCTTCCCCCACTCTAAGAATGAGAAAGCTTAAAAAAAAAAAGAATGAGAAAGCTTTGTAGAAGTCTGGCTTTGTATTCTTCAAGGCTATCCAGTGGCTCACAAAATACGTTGTAGTAGGTAAACCATGTGAATGACTTTTAATCTAGGCCTAATGATTCGCTATATACCTGTCATCGGAGTATCAGCTCAGGAAAGTATTAAAGTATGATGTGTTGACTTCTAGTTGCTAGAGGTTTTGGTCATGGCAACACCATTTGTATCAGTAGGTGGTAATTCCCGCCCCCCACCCCACATGAAAGTAATGTATGCTTGAAGAATCAAAATACAGATGAAGTACTTAAACGCTGAGAAGCAAAATAATGAACCCATGGTCAAGAGGCTGATAAATGGCAGAGCTGGAAGGAGAGCTACTGTTCTCAGATTCCACATGCAACAATTTTTATATCACAGTAAGGTGTCTTCTTATTGTGTAACTTTTAAAAAAGTGACATATAGTAACAGTATTTTCAGGAGTGAGGGTGAGAGTTTTGGATGAGGGAGAATGAGGGTTGGTTGCTAACAACCTACATGTTGAATGTTCTTTAAATATTGATTAATAAAGCTGCTGCAATGATTAAAACTGTGCCTAAGTAGGTTGAAAATGTGGCAGTCTCTTAACTTATGGTAAAAACTCATCAGGGAACAAACACTAAGTAGAAGAATTTATAATGCAGGGTTAAAATTGAGAAGAACATTTTGGTACACTCATCATTAATATTGATCAGAGGTTTGGAGTACGTAGGTGGCACAGTGGATAGGGTGCTGATTTTTTTTTAAATTTTGTTTTGTTTTGTTTTTGCTGTTTCAACTGGACCAGGGATCTTTCCATACTTTAGTTGACTAATTAAGGCAAGCAAGGACCACTTTACTGTTTTTTAAAGAGAACTGGAATATGATGTTCCAAGCCTTTAACTCCTTTAACATAGAAACTGCTAAATCTTGCATGATCTTGACTGTGGCTATTTTCTTTTTTTTTTTCTTTTTCTTTTTTTTTTCTTTTTTAGGCAATTGGGGTTAAGTGACTTGCCCAGGGTCACACAGCTAGTAGGTGTTAATTTATTGGCCTGAGGCTGGATTTGAACTCAGGTCCTCTTGACTTCAGCACTGGTGCTCTATCCACTGTGCCCCGACTGTGGCTATGTTCTTTGACCTGGGAGGTTTGAAATTCGACTGGTAGCTTGCATTTTGCAACCTCTTTCAGGAGGCGATTGGTGGATTCTTTCAATTTCTATTTTTACCCTCTGAATCTAAATTATCAAAGCAGTTTTCCTTGAAAATTTGTTGGAATATATCTAGGCTCTTTCTTTGAACGTGGCTTTCAGGTAGACCAATAATTCTTTAATTCTCTCCTCAATCTATTTTCCAGGTCAGTTGCTTTTTCAATGAGATATTTCACATTTTTTTTTAATTTTTTTCATTCTTTTGACTTTGTTTTATTGTTTCTTAATGTCTAATGGATTCATTAGCCTCCACTTGTCCAATTCTAGTTTTTAAGGAATTATTTTCTTCAGTGAGCTTTTGTGCATCTTTTCCCAATTGATAAATTCTGCTTTTTTAAGTAGCTCTTTTTTTGGTGAATATTTGTGCTTCTTTTACCATTAGGCCAATTTTTTTTAGGTGATATATTCTTCAGTATTTTTTGTGCCTCCATTATCAAGATGTTCATTCTCTTTTCATAATTCTCTTGCATCACTATTTTTTCTTTTTCCAATTTTTCTTCAACCACTCTAATCTCATTCTTCATCTCTTCTAGAAATTGTTGTTGGGCTTGTGTCTAACCTGCATTTTTTTCCTTTGAGACATTGTTTGTAGCTGTTTTCACATCGTTGTCTTCTAAGTTTGCATCTTGGCCTTCCCTAGCATGGTAGTAGATTTTCACAGTCAAGTACCTTTTTTGATGTTTGAATTTTTTTCAAGCCTATTTCTTGACTATTTTTTTTTTGGTAGTAGGCTGGTTGGCAGTGATATGGAAAAAATAAGTAAATCATCTTAAAAGTTGCACAAGTGGAAGGGAGGGGAGGTACAGGAGAGGATCAAACATAAAACAGCTTATTATAAAGTTATATGTACACACATGTATGATATATATATATTTAAAAAAACACTGTATAAAGTAGAAGCTCAGTTTCCTGTATGATCCTCTTCTGTGTTCTTTTTGTCTTCAGATGTTTATGATATTATGACTGATGAAACTATCAAGAAAAAATAATTTTAAAGGTACACTGGTGTTATAGTGAGAAAATAAGGATAATCAATGAATGACAGCTTATATATTCCATTGGTATCCATTTGATGTCAGGAGATCTAGAGGTAGGTTCCTAACATATTAAGCAAATCCCATATTTACAGGAGGACATGGGAAAGAGTTACTCAAGATGGGAAAGCATGAATGGTTGTGAGCCACATTGTTGGAAGGGGAAGGAGCACCCACATTGTTGGATTATACATCTATTGAAGTGTCTTTGCCAATGCTGACCTGTTATACCCCTCTAATCTTGATCTCTGCTTTTTTTTTCTTTTCTTGGACTGATATATCCTAGGAACACCTGAAACTTTTCATCCTAACCTCACAGCCTAAAATGAAATAAAATAATTCAACAAAGAGATAATCAGTTATTTGTTTTTACTCAGTATTTAGGGTTAGTATAACATTTGAGGAATTGGTTGCATCATTATACGTATATAGATTTTTTAATATAATATGGAAATTTACAACTGTATGTGTATACACACACATTGTATATATATTTATATATGTATATATTTATACAGATATATTTATATATAGATATGGATATAGATATAGATATAGATATATAATACATATGTATGTAGATAAAATGTAGAGCCCTAATGGAGGGGAGCACAAAAGTAAGCAATACATCAATAAAGTATGACTACTGTTTGGTGTTTTGTAACAGTATTATTACTGTTTAGTGTTGGGTAGTTTGTTGTCTTCCACACTTACAGGAAGTAACACCCATATACAAGGCCAGTAGTTATATACCTGTGGGGTTCTGGCTCTGCTTGATAGCAGCTACTGAGATTGTACAAGTCATATCTAGCATCATATGCAAACAACAACAGGGTTTGACAAATAGTAGTCACACTGTACTATTCCCCATTTCTAACTTTAGGAAGAGACTAGAGTGTGTTCACAGGTTTTACATTTCTGGTGTTCAATCACTAATCAGAGGAAGGATTTGACCTATTTGAAAAGTGCATCATACATAATTCCTTAACCAGTCATGTTCTCTCCATAGTAAAGTGGCAGTGCATTAAAAAGCTTTAAAATTGCAACTCCTTCTGGATTTCCCAAAGAGTATCTGCACTTTTCTTTAAATGGCCCTCCTCCTCCAGATTGAGGTTTACCTTCACCACATCTGAAATGCCATTCTGCCCCAAGACACATGGGACACTAAGGAAGATATCCTCATTAATGGCATACAGGCCCTTAATTATGGTGGAAATTGGATGCACTCTCCTAAGATTCTTCATAATGCTTTCTGCCAGATCTGCCACAGACAGGCCAATTGCCCGGAAAGCATAGCCCTTCAGCTTAATCACCTCATAAGCACTTTCAACCACCTGTTTATGAACATCTTTCCAATTCTCTGAATCAGCATCAGTTCCTAAAGCAATATTCACACCGCTCCACACAGGAACACTGGAGTCTCCATGTTCCCCAAGGACCCATTCATGACAACCTGAAGAATAGACACCAAGTGTTTCCCCCATTTAGGTAAAGGAATCTGGATTGCAACCACTTCCAATAAAAACAGTTTTCAGGAAAGCCACTTAGCTTCCAGGCCACATATGTCAAAATATCTACTGGATTGGAAGCAATAAGCAGCTTGCAATTGGGGCTGTATTTAACAATATTGGAAATGATGAATTTAAAGATATTCACATTATGCTGGACCAAATTAAGACAACTTTCTCCCTCCTGTTGACATGCTACAGCTGTAACAAAAATCAGCTTTGAGTTTGCAGTCACACTGTAGTCTTTGCCATAAACAATCTTTGGTATTTTGAGGAAAAGGCTGCCATGTTGGAGATCTATCTCTCTCCCTTTAGCTTATCTTCTATTACATCAAGTAGGGCAAGTTCATCAGCCAAAGCCTTCATTAAGATACTGATGGCACATGCCATGCCAACTGTGCCAACCTGAACAACAGTGATCTTATTATGGGAAACCTGGTCTTCCTCATGGACATTAATTCACAATCAGCTGATCCTTGACAGTAGTTGCCATTTTGGGGGAGATCGAGATTGCTGGTCAGGCTGTGAAAGTTCTCAGTTAGATGTGAAACCGCTGCTCCCAGACTCCCACTATTTCTTGACTTTTAACTTTCTGTTAAAGTCGGGCTTTGTTCACCTGGGAGTGGAGAAGCATTGTACCAAGCTTCAGATTTTTTCCTGGTCCTGTTTTCAGAATTAGTTCTGGGGGTCTGCAAATTTTCAGTGCTTCCAAAGTGGTGTGATCCAGGGAGAGGTGTAGTCACTGCTTTCTTGGTCTGTGCTCTGGTCTTTACCCAGGAACGACCCCAATCCTCTGCTGCCACAAGCATTAGTGATCTTCTCTGCCTTGGAACTGTGACCAAGATCCCTGATCTGATGCCACTGTGCCTGCTCACAAGGCCTACTGCTGCTGTTGTCACCATATGCAGTCATACTGGCCCTCACCCCAGTGTCATAGACCTCTCCTGCTGACCTCCTAAGTTGTATTGGGCTGAAAAAAGGTCTCCCTCTTATCTTCTATTGGCTCTGCTACTCCAAGATTTGATTTGAGGAATTATTTTAAAGTTGTTTAGAAAGGAATGTGGCAAGTGTTCAGTTTGGTTCCTGCCTCTACTCCATTATCTTTGCTCCACCTTGTATCCATGTTTTAAAAATTGTATATTTTTGATAACTGTATTTTAATATAATTTATTACCTTTGTAATTCTATGTGGCTTATGGTTTTAAAACCATTCTTAGAAATGGTCCCTAGGCTTCAGCAGATGTGTTCAGAGGACCATAAGTTATAAGGCCTGAAGAGACCTAGGAGATTGTCTACTAAGGTTCACTCACATTACCATTAAGGAAACTGTTACTCTGAACACTAAAATTTCTTGCCAAAATCACACTGTAAGAAGCAGAGCTGAGATGTCCCCTCTGCAGATTTGCTTTTTGTTCTGTAATAACATACTGTCTCTTGATTAGGTCATTCCCAACAAACCATCCGGCAATTGTGGTAGTGAAAAAAGAAATTCATCAGGTCGAGCTATTTGACTAAAACAATCAATCACTTCAGTTGACCATCCAATAGGTCACACCTGAAGCAATAAATGACTTGGGTATCTTCCCTTCAAAATAGATTTTTTTCATGTTTCTACTTGGCTTTCAATGTCACAGTTGGATAGAGCTAGGGAAATAATGGTTCACCTGCCCTTGCCTTTGTGTGCATATGCATGTGTGTGTGTACACCTATGTAAAATGACTAAGAAAATGAATAGCCCCTTTAAATTGCCAGGGAGATGTCAGCAATTGCAAAAATGACTAGTGGGCAGTTTCTGCCTTCATTTCTGTTGACTGTCACAACACATTGCTGATATGGCTATAGTTCCAAGGGTTTTTACATTCCATTAGTTACCATATGTACCTTGCACAGTTTATCCTTGAATGTATTAATCTTCATGAATACTCTATTGGTCTGAGTATCAGTCATCCCCAAATATGTGGTGCCCTTCTCTGTGAACAGGATCTCTTCGGGGAAAACAAAACTAGCAAACAAAATTTCAATTGAAGTCCTATTCTGTTACCTTGCTGCTGGGTAGAGGTAAGTCTAGTTACTTGAAATCTATGCTAATATATTACAAGACCTGGCAGATCGCACAAAGGTGGAAAAGTATAGACCCATTTTTGGATTATACATTTGTTGTCTAATGACCACCTTCATTAAGTTCTTCAAGACTTATCACCATACAGTTGGACAGCAGGCAATGCCTTGTGTGTGTGTGTGTGTGTGTGTGTGTGTGTGTGTGTGTATGTGTGTGTGTGCAAGGTAGGCTGAGCAACTCCTGATAATCATCATTTAAACTACTGAAGGATTGCATTCTGCGTTGGTGGACAAAGAGGCCAACATACACCCACATACACAAATAAGCAGTCACAGACCTTTAGAAATATATAGAATCTATGGTGAAAAATAAACGGATACTGGCTACACTCTAGTTTTACACAAACCATTTCTTTAGAGGGGTGCAATTTATATTGGTGGGTCAGTTAGGTGGTACAGTGGTAAAGTGCTGGGTCTAGAGTCAAGAAGAGTCATCTTTCTAAGTTCAAAACCAACCTCAGACACTTACTAGCTGTGTGACCCTGTACAAGTCAAGTTAACCCTGTTTGCCTCAGTTTCCTCATCTGTAAAATGAATTAGAGAAGGAATTGGCAAACCACTCCATTATCTTTGCAAAGAAAACCCCAAATGTAGTCAAGAAGGGTCAGACACAACTAAAACAACTGAACAACAACAATCTATATTAGGACCAGAATAGGAGACTTTTAAAGCTGAAATAGACCTTAGAGGTTCTCCAATCCAATTTCATCCTTTCACAGAAGACTAAATCATCAACACCCACATAGCTAGTATTTAAGTTTAGTCTCAAACCCAGCTCTTTTGACCCTAAATCCAATGTTCTTACCACATCACCCCTAACCCTTGGAGTCTGCATCTATAGATACCAAGGCTGTCATTGAATCACATAATCATAGACCCCTGGTGATTGAAAACTAGTAGCTGGGTATTGCCAGGAACAACAGGGCCAGGGGTGAGAGGCAAAAAAGCCCCCCCCCCAAAATAAACCTAAAGTAACTGCTGGGCCATGTTGGTCACATTAGTATTTCTAAACATGAACTGCCTTTTCAATTTTCATTTTCCACAAATGGGAAACAATATGGTAATGACAGCCTGACTGATATTCCTCTGAGCTCCCCAGATAGCATTCACTTCTGTGAGTGGATCTGGCGAGCACTGGGTGTCAGGTTTAATCCAACTGTGGAAGAATTTTCATTTATTATGAGGCCTGAAGCAAAGCCAGTGAGAGCAGTGATTAAATTAAAAACATTTTTAAGCAGAGAGCATCAGCACTCATCTGACTGAGGAATGCATTATGGATTCATCCATGAATCCCTTGGCCAGATTTGGAATGAAGAAGGCATGGGGGGAGACATAAAGTTTAATCCATTTCTACCTTTGCCTTGGAATGTGCTAGAAACATGACTGCGCTTCTAAATTTACTTCTCTCCCTCAATTCCCTACCATTTCCTGAGCTCAGGGAAAAGGCAGCCTGAGATCCCTGGGCCTGACCTGAGGGACAGCAGGGCATAATTTCAGACGGTGGTGAAAACTCCAGTCCCAGAACTTTGCCCTTCAGGTTCAAGATGGTTCAAACACTAGGCCTTTCTCTAGGCTCTCATGGCTTTGGGGGATTTAATGAGGCTGGACTGCAGCACTGTGTGTTCTAACATTCAGTTCATTCCCTTGCTGGTTCACTGAAAATTTCATTCCATTTCCTCTCTGCACTTTGGGGAGTGGGGCAATGGGAATTTCAGCGTGTGAGGAAGGTCTCAAGAGGGGAGCTAAACTTTCTTTCGTAGTCTACTCCATGATCACCATTCTGCTACTTCTCTGACAATCCTAAGCTTTCTAGGAGGAGAAACACCCCTCCCAACACAAAGAAAAATGCATATAAAAGGGGATGACCAGGGTGTTAAAGGGTCTAAAGAATTATGGAAGCACCTTTAACCTCAATAAGAAAAGACTTATGAGAGGCAGAGAGGTACAGTGATTAGATCGGGAGACTGGAGGAAAGAAACACCTGGGTTTAAGTCTCCCCATGGCCACATAATTGCTGTGTGACTTTAGGCAAGTCACGTAACATCTTTGTAACCCTGGCAGCTTTCTAAGATTAAGAGTTGCAGCAATCATCTCAATCTGCACTATCAGTTGTTAATTTTCTCTCCTCAGATAACCTTGTTTTTGTGTATGTGGACACATTTTGTCACCGCCAGTAGAACGTCAACTCCTGAAGCAGAAATGATTTTGTTTCTGTCTGTATTCTCAGCAGTTTCTTCAGTAGCTGGTTGAGGCCCTTGTCCATGGAATGTTCTTCATTCTTTTTCTAATTGAATTATTGTAGCATGTCTGGAGGCCCCTGTAACCACTGATGAAATGCGAGAAGGCCAAATTCTGGCTCCACTTCTCCTCAGAAAACTTTGTCTCTTGTCATACCCAAAAGATGGTTTGCTGTAGTCATTATACGACTTCCATGCATCCATAGAGGCCCCACTTCCATCTCTCTCCCAAGTAGATACCATGTCTGATGCCAAATTCACACAGTTAGTTGTACCTAGAATGCTCCTGTTCTCTGTTTTCTACCTAGGGGAATTCGTGAGCTAGCTAAAGAACTACCTCATCTAGGAAGCCTGCCTTCACATACTCTGTGGTCCAGCATACCTGCTTCCTTGCTGTTACTCTTCCATGATGAACCTTGCCCCTTCTCCATGCCTCTGCAATGGCTATCTTCCAAGCCTAGAATATTCTCCCTTCTCACTGATGTCTCTTATAATATCCAGTTTTCTTCAAGATTTACCTCTAACCCTAACTCTTGTAGGTTTCCTCTTGTCTACTTCTTGAAGTATCTTGCATATATCTTTACAAGCCAATAAGTTAATTATCTGAGCTTCAGAGTATTGTATCTGACTATTGGGAGAAATCTTAACCCTTTGGAGGAGCAATACTTCAGCAAAATGTCAATGAATGCTGTTTACCTTGTTAGAATATAAACTCATATAGTTGGAGGCTCTTTCATTTTTGTCTTCGTATCTCTAGCACCTCACATATAACCTGCCAAATAGAAGGTGTTTTAATAAAAGCTCATTTATTGATATTGAGAAAATCTGGGTCTTTCTCAATCGATATTGAGAAAATCACCTCTCCTGCTAGACACTTGAATGATCTAAAGCAAGCCACATAAACTCCCTAGACCACAATTTCTTCTTCTGTGAAATGAGGCAGTTGGATTAGATGGTCGCTGAAATGTCTTGCAGAAATAATTCTGTGCTTCTATGATCCTTTGACCCTGGGAGTCAGGGGTTATGGGGTTATTTCAGGATCTGTGCCACTGCATCAGACAAGTCCTAGACCAAGGTCTAACTTGAGAGGATGTATTGGCAGGTAACAAGCTGTGGCCACAAAATAGGGAGAAAGGACAGCTTGCTATGATGCATCAGCCCTGGAGATCATCACCAGGCACTGGAAATTACCCTCTACTTCAGGAACCCTATCCATAAAGAACCAAGGCAGCAATTTGAAAGTTAAAAAATCCAGTATGTCAACCAGTTTTGTTTTTTTAAAGTTTTATTGATGTGTTTTGTTTTTACATTATGAACGTTTAGAGATTACTCCAACTTCAGGGAAGGAATAATTCCCACTCTTATAGAAAAGTAAAACAATAATAAGTTAACAATAACAAAACAATAAGTAAACTAATATTACAGTGACATTATTTGAAAGTGTTTGCAACATTTCATAACTGTAATACCACCTCTCTATTTTTTAAATGAAAAAAGATCTATTTTTGCTTGTTCCCACATCTCTCCTGACTGAAAATAAAAACAAATTTGTTATAACAAATATGCATAGTCAAGAAAAACAAATTCCTTGAATTGCTATATACAAAAAATATAGATTTCATTCTCCACCCTAAATCTATCATCTCTCTGTAATGGATAACATGTTTCAATTCAAATCCAATTCAATAAACATTTATTATGCACCTACTATGTTCATAATAAATTCAATAAACATTTATTATGCACCTACTATGTGCATAATAAATTCAATAAACATTTATTATGCACCTATTCTGTGCTGAGTGTGGGGGATACAAGTAAGAATAAAAAGACAATTCCTACATTTAGGAGCTTATGATTTAAAGGGGAAAGACAACACACAAAAGGAAGCTAAAAAACATGAGTGGAGGTGGTTGTGGAACACTAGGGATGTCTTGTTCCCTAGAGTTGAAACCACGCATAGTCACAGATGGAAGAAGAGTGAACTACAAAATACAGGTTCTGCTGGCTGTAAAGGCATGCTTTGGGTAGAGTTTAGAGCTCCACCCTCGAGCTCTCCAATAAGAGGGGGAGAAGGCTGAGGGGGTTGGGAAGATGCTTAGTATATCCAAGGCTGAGTTTAACAACATGAAGAGGAAATTTCTGATGATCTGCTTATCCTGGGAGGAGCATCATGTTCAGAGGAGTTGAAACCAACTGAGTACATGGTAAAAGCAAGTGGTTGGAAAGTGGAATGAGCAGAGTAAAGTGATGGTATTTCATCATTTGTCCCCTAAAAGAATGAAGCTATTGTATTGATCATGGTCCTTAAAGCTTTCAGAGTTCTTTGCTTTTAGAGTTTTATGTTTTAATTCAAAAAATGATTTATTTTATCATGCTTAATATGCTTTATTCCTTATTTGGTCATGAAATTTTCTCATATCCATAGATCTGAGCAGAATTTTGTTGATGTTTCCTTTTCCTTTCTTTCTTTCTTCCTTTTTTTTCTTTCAACATTGTGACCTTTAGTATCTAGGTTGTGAACAGACTGAGAAGAGTCCAGAAAAGAAGTATTAGAGAACATAATAGAGGGAAATAAACAATTAACTATCATAACTGTAAATGTGAATAGAATAAATTCACCCAATAAACAGAAGAGATTAGCAGAATATATTAAAAAACAAAACGGAGCAAAATGTCTTATGCCTCAGCTAAATGCCAAAAAAAATGTTGAACTAGCGATTATGATTTCAAACAAGGCAAAAAGAAATTAGAGATAAAGAGGGAAACTATATTTTGTCAAAAGGCAACAGACAATGAATAGATATAATACTTAATCCATTGGCATAACTTCAAAATACCTAGAAGAAAAAACTAAATGCATTACAAAAGGAGAAATAGACAATACATCTGTAATGATGGGGGACCTCAATTTACTAAAAACTAAACTTAACAGAAGTTAGGGAACAAATAGAATTTTAGAAAAATTAAAAATGATAGACATCTGTTAATTATTGAATGGGAATAGAAAAGAATCTATGTATTTCTTAGCTGTGTATGGCAACTTTACAAAAACTGATCATATCCTAGAATAAAAAAAAAACTCACAAAGAAATGGAGAAAAACAGAAACATTATACACATCATTTGTTGATCAAAATATAATAAAATTATATTAAATAAAATGCCACTAAAAAGTATTTAAAATCAATTAGTGACTAAAACAACTCAATCAAAAATTTGGGGGCCAAAGAACAAATTATTGAAACAATTGGAAAATGTCATTAAAAGTAATGTCAATAATTACAAACATTCTAGAATTTCAGAGATGCAGCTATATCAGTCCTTGAACAGAAATTTATAGCTTTAAACAATTTTTGTTAACAAAAAGAGAGAGAAAAGGTCAATGAATTAAAAATATAACTGAAAACACTAAAAAACCCAACAAATTGAAAAACCGCTATTAAACCACAAAATAGAAATCCTGAAACTAAAGATCTTAACAAAATTGAAAACAAAATGTAAAATAAATAGATAAAAGTTACATCTAGTTTAAACAACATTAAAATAGATAAATCATTACCCAATTTAATTAAAAAGAAAGAGGAAAATCAAATTACCACCATCAAACTAAAAAGAAAAACTCACAGCAGATGATGAAAATATGAAGAATATTGGAATAAACTATTTTGTCCAACTTTATACCAACAAAACCAATAAGAAGTGAAAGAAATGAATATTTGTATAAATATAAAATGTTCAAATGAACAGAAGAAATAGAGAATATATACAAATTAATTTCAAAGGAAGAAATTGAATAAGCCATAAATGACTTCCAAGTTGGGGGCAGGAAGAGAAAATGCTAGTATTCAATAAACATGAAGACTCTAGTTACTGGAATGTCTCATTATTTCACAAAAACTGCCAGGAAAATTGGACACTATTATTGAATCAATTACGTTTAAACCAAGACCTCATCGTTTATACATAGATCAGAACCAGTTGTTTTATGTACTTTATCTGTAGCATCCCAGTCTATTTTTGCAGGGCTATGATCACCCTATTCAGGAGTGAGGAGCAAATGGCATGAGGCCTTTAGCATTTTCAGAGGAAGGTGGGGTCTAGGATTTAGGATTCAGGAAAAGAAAATTACATCAAAAACTTCTAAAAAACAGGCCTGGGATTTCATCTCTGCAGTGAACTTTCACTAAGGGATTTCCTCTATTCGTGTCGACTAGCAACTTATTTACAACTTCTAGACTTAAAGAGTTTCTTGAGGGACTGAGAAATTAAGCATCTTATGTAAGGTCACACAGACAGTCTGTGTCAAAGGCAAGACTTGAAACCAGATTTTCCTGACTCTGAGGTCAGACCTCTATCCATTATGCCATGCTGTCTCTCATTTTAAAATTAAATTAAAAAATTTAAAATAAATAATCAAATTAAATGATCTAGATAATGTCTACTTATAGCTGTTTTATTACAATGGCTTGAGAGTCAGGCAAGCTGAGTAATAACAATAGTTAAAGTTCATGTACTACTTACTACATGCCAGGCACTGTGCTAAGCACAATTATTATCATATTTGATCCTCACAACAACCCTAGGATGTAAGTATAATTATCTCCCCTATTTTATAGATGAGTGAACTGAGGCAAATAGGGCTTAATTGACTTGTCAAGCTAGTGAGTACCTAAGGCCAGATTTGAAATCAGGTCTTTCTGACTCTAGGCAGAGACCTCTAACCACTGCACAACCTATCTAGTTCCCAGATTCACAACTAATGAATGATTAAATTAACTAAATAACTCTGGGTGTGTTTGTATAGGTCAGATGTTTCTTTCTAGCGCCTTTTCTCTGTTGATTATTTCTTATCTGTGTTGTATATAGCTTATTTGTATATAGTTGTTTTCATGTTGTCTCCCCCATTAGACTGCGAGGTCCTTGAGAGCAGAGACTGTCTTTGACCTTTCTTTGTATCTTTAGCACTTAATAATTAATAAATAAGATGCCTGGCACATAGTAGACCTTTAAAAGATGTTTATTGACTGACTCTCTAACTGACTGATATGTATGTGTGTCTATAGAACATGTCACTCATTTCTAAATCTCAGTTTCCTCATTCTAAAATTAAAATTGGAAGATTCTTCCCAGCTCCATCTAACAATCTCTGGTTCAAAAATAATGCCCAATGGGCAAAGAAGATTTAAGTCCTGTCTGAAAGTCATTTGGTATGGGACTTTCTCCCTACTGGTGGAGATGAATGCCCTGCCCTGATTGAAGGGTGGTATGGAGTTGATGACAGACAAGAAAGCTTCAATTCTCACCCAGTATTTGGGAATCCTTAATTTTCAAGTCACTTAGGGTGCTCTGAATTCTAACTTTGAGAAGGAAGATAGAAGAGGCTAAGCCCACTTCAGGTTGCTGAAGGAAAAGACTCTGGGAAGATATAAGAGGACTTGTCAGTGTGTTATCATGTCCCTGGTCACAGCTTGCTACTCTAGAGACTATGAGGAGTTTCCCCTTGACTAAGATCTAGAGCTCTCTGACTTAGTTGAGCTGAGTTTACTCGTTCCTAATGGGAGAGGACCTTCATTCTATATTGTCTGATATAAACAAACACACAGACATACGTACACATATGTATATGTATACATATACATGTGTATACATACATACATATACACATCTCTATCTCTATCTATCTATATCTATATCTATTCTCCTATGTATCTACCTCATCAGAGAAGGTGCTGTGCTCTATGAGCAAAGCAAAATTGAAGTAGTTCTAAAGAAATGCAAGATGCACAAATTTAGAGAATCCACCCCAAATGTTCACATGGACTATGTGTGCCCAATCTGTGGGAGAGCCTTCTGAGCTCATATTGGATTGATTAGCCATAGTCAGACCCACTGTAACTTGACTCTAGCATAATGACATTGTTTTGGTTCTCTTCAAGAACAAAGGACAAGAAGCAACCAACCAACCATATCTACCTTCCCTGATTTCTGTCTTGCTACATATTTGGATAAACGGATTTTCTTTGATAATTTCTGTTAGATATGTGCTCATTGTGGAACTGGCATTTTGGGGAAAAGAGTTCAAGCCTTATATGTAAAGTTTGGGGTCCTCTTTCTCCCTAATAATGACAGATCATAAGTTAGATTAAACTCAACCGTATCTCCTAGATTAATTAATATTTTACAGAGCAGATAGATACAATTCCAGCCTGGCATACCCTTCTCTGAGAGGAATAGAGTGGTGGCCTCTGGGCCCAACTTCTTGCTCCTTCTCCTGGAAGGAATGAAAATCTCCCTTGGACAAATGTCAAAGAGAAAAGAAGCTAGAGATGTCTATTCTCCCTCCTTTCAAGCCACCCAATGACAGCCTCGCACCTATATATGGAGCCACCTCTTACAATAGTCTACAGGGAAACCCTCACATCAATGCAAAAGTCAAATGTTTTTCGCCTGATATAGCTATGTAGTTTCCTTTTAACTGTATTTTTGGATCATATGCCCTGAACTGAGATTCAAGAAATCTGGCTTCTATTTCTAGTTTTTTCATTTAATGATGTCTTTGACCTTGGCAAAAGTAGTCTGGTACAATGGAAAAATCATCTGTAATCAAAAGGCCTAGGTTCAAATCTCACCTCTGATATTTACTACGTAACCTTTGTGAATGTGGGTAAGTTAGCCTACCCGACCTCTAGTTTCCTCATCTATAAAATGAAAGAGTTGAACAAGATGACATCTCAGGTCCCTTCCAGATTCAGATCCATAATCCTACGGTCTTTGAAAATTCTCTTCTCTGCCTTTCAGTTTCTTCTTCTGTAAACTGAGAAGATTGGACTAGTTGAATCTACAAGGGTTTATTAAGTACCTACTATGTGACAGACAGTGTGCTAAGCACTGGGGATGCAAAACCAAACCAAACCAAACCAAACCAAATAAAACAAAACTAACAAAAAACAGTCCCTAATCTCAAAGAGTTCACAGTCTAATGGGAGAAACAACATACAAATAACTGTACAAACAAGGTCTATGTAGGAGATAACTTCAGAAGAAAGCCACTAAGATGAAGGAGGACTGGGGAAAAGCTTCTTGCAGAGAGTGAGATTAAAACGAAACTTAAAGGAAGTCAGGAAAACCAAGAGGCAGGAATGAGGAGAGAGAGAGAGAGAGAGAGAGAGAGAGAGAGAGAGAGAGAGAGAGAGAGAGAAATTGTCCTGGACATGTGAGACAAACAGTGAAAATGCATCAAGCTTGGAGATAGAGAGTTGTGTCAAGGAAGTCAATGCCATTGGCTCACAGAGTACATGGAGGGGAGTAAGATATAAAAAGACTGAAAAAGTAAGACGTGATCAGGTTATGAAAGTCTTTAAAAGCTAGAAAGCATGTTATATTTTATCTTGGAAGTAGTAAGAAGCCCTTTGAATTTTATTGAATTGGGGGAGGGGAGGCTATAGGGTCAGAGCTATACTTTAGGAATATCCAACTGATAACTCAGTTGAATAGGAACTGGAGTGAGGAGAGACTTAAGGTAGGGAGACCCGACAGCAGACTTTTGCAAGAAACCAAGCATTCAGTGCTGAGGGCCTGGATTTAGGTGGTGGTAACAGCAGAGAAAAGAAGAGGAGTACACATGAGAGATGTTAGGAAGGAAGAAATAAATAATAGGACTTAGCAACTGATTGGACATGGAGTGGAGGGGTGGGAAAGTACACAGATGATTTCCAAAGGTTTCTTTCCAGTTTGAAATCCTATCATTTCATTCTCCCTTAAATTAGAATCATAATATCTCTCACCTACCTCTCAGGGATGATGTAAGAATAAATAAATGAAATTGTTTTACCCTGAAAATAGAAATCTTGTTAGCTCTCCAGGCTGTATGAAAGGATGGCAAATTTATTTTAATGGAAGATTATAGAAATAGAGATAGTAAAAGTATAGTCTTTATTTGATATAGTCTACTTTTCTAAGTATAGGTTGCATATTTCTCCCTCCTCCTAAATGTGACCTATGTAAAACCTGAGTATGATTAAAGATGAATGTTTTTTTGAATGTATCAATAGTTTTTTTTTTTCTTTGAAGAGAAATCATTTTAGGGATGCACCCTCTATCAGGAATGACCTATAATTTGACCAATATAGAATGTTTAAAAAAAGCTAATGTAGGCAGCCTATGTAAAGCAATGTATCCTGCATGAAATTACTAAATACATCCAAGTGATGATGATGTTAATATTGATGATAATAACACCAAATTGAATTGATTTTTATTTAACCATCTCAGAGGAAATCATAAGGACAAAGAGTTCCTCCTTCAAAGGTTATTATTTTCAGTAACCATATCTCCAGTTTTCAATTGTCCCGATCTCAGACTGCAGATCAAATGTAGATTGGGCATTTGACTCTCATGCTCCATGACCCAGAAAACAGTTTTGTGATTTATAATGATCTATAAGAGTTTAAACTTGTTCTTACGAAAATGTGTTCAATTTCAGAGAAAGTCTACAGCCTATAAAAGTGGAGGGGGGAGGGTGTATGCTCTTTTTTCCTTAACAGGACAGGAATTGTGTTCCTTTAATATGAAAAAAAAGATTGTAGTTTTTGTTTTTTTAAACAGTCACGCTTGATCGTGTTATACCTAAATAAGTATAATATGGCAAGATGTCATAAAACTGAAATCCTTTAGCATAGGAGATTTTTATTCATGAACATCCCAAGTAAGCTGTCAGAATTGAAGCTTTTACAAGGCTTATAGCAGGCATGAAGAGAAATTGCGGATAGTTAAGTTTGGGGTCACAGAAAACCATAGGAAAGCCATAGGAAGCCCTCGAGTACATCATGATATAAGGCTTTTGAAGAAGAAAGTAAAAGGCAGGTGGTATCTTTCTATCTAGGAGATAACCCCACTTTCCTCTGCCCTGTCCAGATCATGTGGAGAGTATTCTGTTCAGGTTTAGGCAACATATTTTAGTATTGTCATTGAAAGGTAGATCATCTGCAGTCATACCATTCAAGGATTAGTTAAAGGAAATGGGTATATTTAGAGTGGAAAACAAAAGGGTCATGGGAGAGGGATGAAATTGATGTCTTCGAATATTTGAAGAGTGACAATCCTAAAATTTCCTGTATCTAGAGAAACTAGGAACAAAAGTAAATACAATTAGTATTTATGTTATGGTGAGATAGAGGTACTTTCTAAAGAAATATGTCCTAATGAAGTTGTGTGTAATTTCCTCTGCATACGTTATTTGTACCTAATAGACTGTAAGCTTCTTGAGGGAAGAATTATTTTTTTTCTTTGTATTCCTAACCTAGAGAGTGCTCAGTACATAGCTGGTGCTTAATAAAAGATCGATTGAATTGGAGTAGATATTCAGACAAAAGATTAAATTGATGCAAAATTTCCTGGCAAAGAAATTTCAACTACATATTGATCAGCAATTAGTTTGTAACTTAGCCTTAGAGTTAGTGGGATCACTAAGCAGTTAAAACACTTTGCCCAAGGTCAGACGGCTAGTATGCGTCTGAGGTAGGACTTGAACCCAGGTCTTCATGGTCCAAGGCAGGCCTCCCTCCCACATGCCAAGTTACCTTACAACCTAACAATAAGATTCAATCAAAGTTAAAATAGTCTACTTTGGGAGGAATTTCTCAACATTAAAGGATGACTGATTAATTGTTTCAAACAGTCTGGATGATAACTTGTCAGAGGGGATTCCTTTTCATATACCATCAAACTAGATGCTTTTAGAACCTTTTTTGATCCTTTCTAGAGCTGAGATTCTGTGATGTCCTTCTATGACATGGGTCTCAAGAATGATCTATTCCTTCATTTTTCCCGCTGGGGGAATAACTCAACCAAGGTTACAAAAGAAGTCAGGATTTGAACTCCAAGTCCTCTGACTCCATATCCAGCCATCTTTCTACCCATTATAGCAATATGGTATACACACGTGTACATATATACATGTACGTATGCATGTAGGTATATGTATATATCTGTGTGTATGTGTGTATGTATATATACACATGTATAAATATAAATATATGTGTATGTATATACAATTTTGTATACACATTTGTATATATTTTTATTTTTAATTTATGGAATAAAACAAGCATTTCTATAACATAGTACAATAAAAAGATGATTGAACATGAAACTATAAATTTATTATGTACAACTTGCTATTCCTTTTAAGCATATAATAATTATAATGTAAATTTATTTTTTCATTCCCTTCCCTTACCCTAGAAATAGTTACCATTAGACACAAATAGGTATGTGTGTGTATATGTATATGTATATACATATATATATGTATATACATATATATATATGTAT
>NW_020954556.1:12189785-12248327 GCF_900497805.2 Vombatus ursinus
TATATGTATATACATATATATATGTATATACATATATATATATGTATATACACACATATATATATGTATACATAATATTGTCTTCACTTGCTAATATACCAATATAGCCAAGGATTTCACTTGCTAAGAAAGAATACTGCTTATTCACATTCAGATTTATTTTATATGTATTTTCTATTACTCTATCTCTCCCTCACTATCTGCCCACAGTAAGATACTTGAGAACAGTGACTGATTTCATTTTTGTATCTTCATATCTCTAGTAACCAGCAAAGGACCTGGCACACCAAAGATACTTGATTTGCTTGATGTATTGAATCAACATCTCTGGGAGCTGCTTCCTCATGGTATCTATAGATGGAACCCTACCTCATTACAGAGCTGCCCATGAGCCCAGAACCATTCCCACACTCCCCCCCCACCGGGTGCATGGTTCACTGAAATGCAAAGCATCATGATTACATGGTGATGAGTTTCCTTATCTTAAATATATAGAGTTAGGAAGAGACAGGTTTCATCACTGGCTAGAGTCTATAACCTAGTGTGCTATGCTGATGGGGATGCTATGTGAAGAGCTGCCTGCTGATTTTTGCTGTGGAAGTGGCTGTCAGAGGGAGTGCTACTACAGTTTGGAGACCCACTTTGGGGTCTTTGTGAGTCAAGACAGGCCACTGCCAATCATAGTAAAATGTGTCTATTTGTTAGAATCTTGAATGCCAAATTATCCTACCCATGCTCAGAGAGATGTCAATTCAAAATGGTTGGCACCTCTTCGTGAAATCTGTTCATGTCTCCTACAGATCTAAATATGTGCAGTCCAGTAAAGCATAGTACCAGGCTTCTCTGTATGGGAGTAAGGGCTGTGGTTCTGTCTTGAGATAAGACCAATTTTGCTCTTCTTGGGCCTACAGTATGGGGCTGTTTTATTTGAGCAGAAGAAAGAATCAAAATACAAGTGTACAGCGTGGTCCAGACACATGAAAAGGTGATTCTGCTTCATGCAATGGATATGATTCCTCAAATTTATGAGCCATGTAATATTTATTTAAAAAGTGCTTTTACAACAATCAGGGCCAGAACCAGGAACAGTTTGTGCACAGGGAAAAATTTCTTTCTTTTTCTTTTTTTTTTTTTTGTGGTGAGGGTTGGGGGTTGCTTAAGAGACTGTTACATAACAGTTTTCCCAGGTACCATCATTCTGGGTTTTGTTCCATCCATCAACTTTGTCCCTATAATACAACTGACAGACAGTTCCTGACTTTCCCAAACCCAAAGGGAAGCAGGATGGAAGGGAAGCCAAAACAATGAGTTGGGATTAGATGTGGAGATAGCCTCTTTACTTAAAAAAAAGCCCACCCAGAGATAACATACTTCCTTCTATTTCCCCTTCACATTTTTCTGTGCTCACTAGAACATCTTTAAAATTTCTAGTTCTCAAATGACCTCTCTTTTAGATTAACTTCCAATTTACAAAATATACTTGTGTATATGTATACATCTACATATATACATAGAAGTGTATGTGGATATACATATATGTATATACATATATCTGTGTGTGTTACCTCACATAACCACACAACTGGGAAGACTTGTATGCATCACTATCCCCAAAATATATACATGCATATATATATGTAGTATATATTAGTTGTTGTTCTTCCTTTGTTTTTGAAGAGGACCAATGACATCATGAAGGTGATGTCTTGACTTGAGTGTAAATTGGATTTAAATGAAGCAGAGTTTCACAAAGTCATCAGACTCACTCTCTCTTTCACAGTCACTGAAGTCCAGTGCCAAGACAAATGTCAAGATGACAGAAAGGATTCTGGGAATATGGCAGAGTAGGTCAGAAAATTTCAAGCTCTCAAGATTTTCCTCCATAAAAGAGGTAAAATAGCACCTCATGGCAAACACAGAGCAGTGAAAATAAATAAAAGTAGGGGCAGAACAGGGGTCCTCTTGGGACAATCACAGAAAAACTTAAGAAAAATCTCAGTAAATGGTTTGGTCCCCGTGAAGAACAAACACCTCCAGGCTAGGGACCACTTAAACAACAAGTGGCCAGTCCTGAGGTTAACTGGATTGGGAGGCTGCCTCCACCTCAGCCACAAGAATTTTCGCCCTGGGACAGTGAGGGGCTTTGCGTGTCTGAGCTGGGGAAGATCTAGGGAAACCTCTGCTGACAAGGAACTCTAGACACAGCTGTGCTACAGAGATGTGGCCAGGTGATAAGGAACCAGCACAGACCCAGTGAGTGCAGAAGCAGTGGGGCAGGGTTGCTGTTGACTGTGGGCACTTACAGAAGGCTGGAGGTCTTGGTTTGAGTTCAAGGTCAGAAGGGAGAACTGAAGAGGATCTGAGGCCAGAGACACCATCCGAGGCCAGAGACACCATCCCCCATACCCCAGGAACTAGAGGTGATAATAAAAACTAAAATATTACAAAAAATATGCACAGACAAAGGAGAAAGAATCTAATTGTAGAGAGCTATTATGGGAATAGATAAGACCAGGGTTCATCTTCAGAGGAGGAAACTGAAACAAAGAAACCCTCTTCTACCTGAAAGGGTAATATCAACTGGTTACCTGCCCAAAAAGGATACATTGAAAAACTTTAAAAAGACTTTTAAAATCAAATGAGAGAGATTGAGGAAAAACTAAAAAGAAAAATAAGAATAATCCAAGAAAAACAAGATTATGAAAAGAAAGTCAACCAATTAGAAAATGAGATCCAGAATCTTAAGGAAGAAAATGACTCCTTGAAAATCAGAATGGACAAGGGGAAGATAGAGAAGTTATGAGATGATGAAATGAAAAAAAAAACAGAATAGAAAAACTGAAAATATAGAAGACAATGTGAAATATATAAGAAAAACAACAGATCTAGAGAACAGATCAAGAAGAGAAAACATAGAATAATTGGACTACCTGAAAACTATGTTTAAAAAAAAAGAATCTTGATACAATAATATAAGAAATAATTAAAGAAAATTGTCCTAAGACATTAGAACAAGAGGGGAAAGTAGAAATAGAAAAAAATTCACTGATCACCACCTGAAAGAGATCCTATGAAGAAAACTCACAGGGATACTATAATCAAAGTCCAAAATCTCCAGCTCAAGGACAAAATATTATGAGAAGCAAGAAAAAAACAATTTACATATGGCAATACCACAATTAGAATCACACAAGACCTAGCAGTGATGACACTAAAAGATTGCACATCTTAGAACACTATGTATTGAAGAGCAAAAGAACTGGACTTTCAGCTGAAAATATCATAGCCAACAAAGCTAAGCATAATTCTGAATTAAAAAAGGATATTTAATGAATTATCAGACTTCTAGGACTTTGTTAAAAACAAAAAACAAAACAAAACAAAACAAAATACCCCTGAACTCAGTAGAAGATTTGACATACAAGAGTCAAGAGAAATATAAGGTACATACCAATGACTAATTACAATGAACTCAATAATGATAGGATATTTACCTTTTATGTATGTAAAATCTATATCTAAGATTGTTATTAGTAATTAGGTAGCTTAAAAGAAAGATTGGGGAGTAGACCTGAGTATGGTATGACTTCAGAAAGTAAAACTGTTCAAGAACAGCTAAAAGAGTAATTATCTTAGACAAATGAGGTACAGAGAAGAGGAACCAATACAGAGGAATTAGATGGGGGAAGGGTGCTGTTAGTTCTGGAAACTTTCTTTCATTGGGAATGGGTTCAAGAGGGAAAAACACATATACATCTAGGAGAGTATAGAAGTCTTCTAAATCTAAAAAGAAGTAAAACTCTAAGGAGTTAGGAAGGGGAGGGAGGATAAAGGAAGGATCTTTAGAGGGGAGCATGAGGAAATAGGTTAAAAAGGGGATATAGAAGGGTGTTTAGATCAATGTGAATTGGAGAATAGGGAAGGGATTCTTGGGAGGAATCTTTAGAGGGGAGGGTGAGAGAATAAGTCAAAGGGGTGTACAAAAGGGTGGTTAGATTTATGGGAATGGGAGATTAGGAGGGATAGCTGGAGGGGGTGTAGGTTAAGGGATAGGAGGGCAAAGTAGCCGGTAGAAGTAGAATAGAGGAGTTAGAGATAGGAAAAGATACACACAAACATAAAAAACAAAGATTAGGAGTAAAATCTCTTAGGAAAAGTATATGTTTATGCATACATGTATGTATGTATGTATATATATGCATACAAGTATGTATGTATCAATATCTATATATAAATATATCCATGATTAATTGCAGCCTCAGGAGGAGTGAAGGGGGAGAAAGGGGAAAATAAAGAACAAAGTAAAAACTATACAGCAGAAAAGAAAAGAAAACCTACAAGGAAGCAGAGATGGATAGCTTTCAACATAATGTGCAGTATTTAATATATAGCCTTTCTTGAAATGGAAAGTTATTCCTCTATATTCTGAATCCTCTCCCACATTCTGCTGTACACATGACACTTATTCTTTTCTTATTTTACATTTAAGTTTAATATTTAAGTTTATAATATGTTTCTTTTTCTTTTCTTATGTATTTCAAATTTTAATATTTGTCTAAAATTAAAAATAAAATTTTTTTAAAAGCCAAGATGTCAAAAGATGGCCCGGAATGCAATGGTTGGGGTGTCTTCAATGTCTGACCAGGCTCTAAGTACTTCACAGTGTCTGCTTCAGCACCTTCATGGCCACTGGAATAAATTGTTTTCATCCATCCATCCATTCTGCTAGGGAAAATCTTCACATGATTGGGGCAGACACCCCCCAACTCACCAAGAGGTTTGAGGGCTGCTGTCAGTCACCCTCAACCTAGTTTTGCCCATCTAATGAGACAGTTTTCCTGGAGTGTGGCTGCTGTGCACGCTACAGCTTCTTAGAGCCAGAGGTGAGAGTTGGGTGAAGGTAGACACCAAAGGTGGGGGAGCAGCCTCATAGCAGAGGTGCTACTCCTCCCTGAGCACCCCATATGCACTGTATATAGACATATATCTGTTGTTTACATGTTGTTCCCCCTGTTCTAGTGTAAGCTCTTTGAGAAGAGGGGCTATTTTTACCTTTCTCTGCATCTCCAGTGTTTAGTACAGTGCCTGGCAAATTGTAAAGTCCTTCATAAATACTTGTTGATAATATCATGATCTTGAATTTTGTGATCCTTTCCTAAGCTGCCAGTGGCTTTTAATCCAGTAAATGGGAAAGGAAAGAGAGATTAAGTGGGACATTGGGAAGTGTGGCTCATATCGAAATCTGGTCTCCTGCCTCCTTTCCCTTCCTTCAGTTGCCATGAGAAAAAAAGTACTGGATGTGTGTTTCAAAACCTAAAACACAGATGTGCTTCTTCATACCTCAGTGATTTTGGATAAGTCATTTTTTTCCCCTCTGGGCCTTAATTTCCTGCTGGGGAAATGAGAGTAACAGGCTAAATGATCTCTCAGGCCCTTCCAACTTTAGGACCCACATCCCACACATTTGACCTAGGGCAGCCCTTTCCCACTTCTAGGTTAGATTACATGTTCTTTAAGACTACTCCCAGCTCCAAGTCCCATGATAACTACCCTCTGATAAGTGGGGTGTGTTTGTGTGTGTGTGTGTGTGTGTGTGTGTGTTTGACTACCAGAATAAGCTATTTTTGAACCTCTGAGACACAATGACTTCCTGTCTTCCACTACTGCTGTGCTTCAAGAAAACAGCTAAGTCGTTTAATGTCGTTGTTGTTTCTGTCCCTTTTAAGATAACCTTGAACGTGCCTTGCCAGTTAGGAAAGGTCAGCAGCAATCTCAATGTAGCATTCTATTCCAGGCCTTCACTCTCTCCCCCACACTGAGCTGGATAAAGGGCTCTAGCACTCCTGCTACTGGACCTTTTTAATTGACTCTCCTGTCTTCACAGAACCAGATGAGAGGGTCCCTTCAAAGGGAAATCAGATTTAAAACCCCATGCAGTTTCTGAACAAACTGTCCAAGCTCCTCCTGAAATCTCAGTTGTCAGAAACCCCTCTGCCATTTTCTAGTAGGACGGGGTCTTTGGTGCCCCTGCTGCAGAGCTCCTGTGTTTTCAGCAGAGATCCCTGTAATGAAGTGACGTTTGAAGGTTTAAAGTGAATTTTCTCACAGCAAACGGAGTGCTCACAATTGCATTTTTGCAACTCTTGTTCAAGTGAGAGAACATGGTGTGAGGGGCCAGTTCACTTCAGAGTCTCTGAAGAGAGTTGGAGAAGAGAAACTGCATTGTAGTTCTAACAAGGACTTTAGTCCAGTTCTAGTTATTAAGAACCATTATACTCAACCTTGCTAGCTCAAGTTTCAAGGCACATCCTCTTCCCCTAAAACTCCAAATACTCTGAGACATAGATGATATATTTAAATGGGTATGGCCTTGTATGAAATTTACATCTTCTTAATTTCCTTTGGTAATTCCCAAAGGAATTAGACTGAGGGTGTGGTGTTTTTGTCTTCCTTTGTAATCTCAACACTTAGCATATACCTGGCACATAGTAAGTACTTAGTAATACTTAATAATTGCTTGTTGATCTGAATGACTGACTGGTGCTGGTTAGCTAGGCCTTTTGAGTGAAAGGTAGTATAATGCATAAAAGGCTGGTTTAATGAAAATTAATTTTAAACTATTTATGAACCACTTACCATGTACCATATAGTGTTCTAAGAGCTGAGAATGAAGATAGTAGGAAAAGGAGATAATTCCTGCACTCCAGCTCACATTCTAATTGGGGAGACAATATATAGGGTGGTGTAGCTGCAGAATAGATGATAAGGACCCTCAGTCCTCAGGGTACAGAAGCCAGGCACACGGTAAAGCCTGTTCTTTACTGTGATTTCCACTGATAAAATCTTATCTGTTTCTGACCCTGAACCATTTGAAAGCCCTTAGAACTTTCTTTTCTGGTTCTTCAGTAGCCCTGGTTTGCTGAATAGGTGGAAACTGCACTAGCTACACAGGCAATTGCCAGGTGGGGTCTTTTTGGGGATTGATTCCCTGGAATATGGCTGACAGGTCTCCTCTGAAGACAAGGTATCCAGAGGATAGTGAAAGAAGGATAAAGGGACTTGAAATCACTGTCAGATGAGGCTCAACTGGAGAAACTGGGGGTGTTTAGCACTTTAACTCCAAAATTTCTTTTTAGTTCCATCATCATAATAATTAATAATGACTAGTATTATATAGCATTTCATGCTTGCAAAGCACTTTACAAATATTAACTAATTCTATCCTCACAAAAACCCTGGAAAGTAGGTGCTATTATTATCCTTATTTTACAGACAAAGGAACTGAGGCAGATAGAGGTTTAGTGACTAGCCCAGGGTCACATAGGTAAGTAAGTGTCCGAGGCCACGTTTGAACTCAGATCATCAATTGATAGGCAACTTAAGGCAAAAGAATTTGTTTGTTTGCTCAGTCTTTTCCTGACCAACTGGATTTCTATTCCTTAATCACATAGCCTCTGGGTTCAAGTCCATTCTCTCTCTCACATGTCAGTTGCATAACCATGGCATGTTACCTAACTTCTCAGTGACTTCAGTCAACTCTTTAAAACTGTAAAGAACAAACAAATCGAGGATTTACATTGACAGTGATAGAGAATTTCCATTCAGGGAGTTCTCCCAAATCAGTTAAAGCATAGATCTGAACTGAAAGCTAAACAACAAAAGTGAAATAGTTCTTAGTGGCTCAAGGAATAATGAGTGGGAACCAGGAAGAAGGTAAGAGGCAGGAATGAAAAGAGCAGAGTACTGGAAGAAGAAGGGATAGTGGAAAGCAGTCTGGACTTGGAATTTATAAGACTTGATTTTGAGTTCCAACTAGACATTTCATTTCATGAAACCTCAGTTTTCTCATTTGGAAAATAAGGACATTAGAATAGATGTCCTCTAAGGTCCCTTCCAGATCTGACCTGTTGTGTTTCCAAGGAACCAAATTTTATAGGTTATATTACACAAGATTTTAACTAAGTAAGAGCTTTTGTTATTAAAAATTTTGTTGACCTGTACCAAAAACTTGACACAATTTTTTTTTATCAGTCTAAGGATCAAGGCTTGAAAAACACTGGGCTAGATCCCCTCCAAGCACTCTTCCAGTTTAAAAATTATTTTGTTAAGTACTTGGTGACTGAAATAGGTCAGTGACTGATTATAGTGTGTGCTTATGTGTGTGTGTGTGTGCTGGAGAGTTCAAATCATCCTAATCTTTAACAAGGTGAAGATAGTTAAGGCAAAGTAATGAGAAGGCAAGTTCAAAAGTCACCACATAGCAAAATAAGGAAATAAGGGTAATGAAGTGAGAAGTGACTGCTCAAGATTTGTTATATTAGGTATTTGGAAGAATATGTTAATATTTAGAAATAATGATTTGGTGAGAAAACCCAGTCATTGTAGTTTAATCACTGAGAGACCTGAATCATCTAGTTCATTTTGTATCTGAATAAGAATGCCCCTCTACATACCTAAAAAAAGTCTTATTCCAGCCTTTAATTTAAGATCTCTAGTAAAGAGAACCCACTGCCTCCCAAAGTTCATTACATTTTGTTATAACTTTCACTGCTAGGAATTTGCATTTTTCTTATGTGGATCCTAACTCTAACTCAATGCAGCTACCACTCATGGCTAATCACTTGCCATATGGATTATTGTAATAGTCTCCATAATCGGTCACTTAGTCTCATATCTCCATCCTATTCAATTCATTCTCTTCAGACCTACCAAAGTGAAATTCCTAAAGGAAGCACCTGTCCATGTCACCATGCAATGCTATTACCTCCAGTTGTTTCCTATTATCATTAGCATTAAATATAAACTTCTCTATTTCGTTTTAAAGCTTTTCACACCCTAACTCCAATCTAATTTTAGCCCTGTTAGATATTAACATGCTCTGTAATTCTGCCAAAATGCCATTCTTGTTATTCTCCATGCATGACACTTTATCTCTTATCTCCATACATTTGCATTGACTGTTGTTGATGCTTAGAATTCACTTCCTCCTCACTTCTATCTCTTATAATTTCTAGTTTCCTTCAAAGTTCAACATAAGCACCACTTTCTATATGAGGTATTTCCAGTGTTTAACATAGTACCTGGCACATAGTAGCTAATTCATAAATGTTTATTGATTTACAGACTGATAATCTCAGATGCTGGTGTCTTCTTGTCCAAAATGACCTTGAAATTAAAATTTTGTTTTGTTTATTTTTGTGCCTATTTATAAAACTCCATTCTGTCTCCCCTCATAGAATGTAAGTTCTTTGAAGACAAGGACAGTTTGATTTTTGCCACTGTCTTCCCAGTGCCTAGAACTCATTGGTTAATGATTGTATAATTCCTTTGAAACAGGCAAGACATATTATGATGATATTTTGAAAGGGTCTCTGGGCTAAGGAACACAGGAGTATATTTATAGAAGGCTAGCTAGAATGGTTGAGAAGAGCATTGACTTGGTCATATAAGAGACACTTGAAGGAATTTAAGGTGTTTGACTCAGAAAAGACTTTGAATGGGTGGAAGTTGCAATAGCTGTCTTCATTTATTTGAAGGAATGTCGTGGCAAAACAATTAGATTTGTTTCACTTGACTCCTAGCAAGAGAACTAGGAGCAGTGAGTGGAAGCTTTTATAGAGATAGATTTTGGCTCTGTATTAGGAAATTTATTTTACCCTTCTCAATGGGAGCTATTCAAAGGTAGAATGGACTACCTTAGGGGATAGTGGATTCTCATCAATGGAAGTTTTCAAGAAGAGACTGGATGATGACTAGTCAGGCATGTTGTAGAAGGAATTTCTAGGAAGTAATCAGTTGAAGTAAATGGCCTCTGAGGGCCTTTCCATCTGGGAGATTCTCTGGCTGTATAGTTGATGCGTCACTTTCTTTCTCTATACCTCAGTTTTCCCATCCATAATCAGAAATCATACTGGATGATCTCCAAGGAACACCAGGAAACTAAATTTTCTGTGGCATCTTGGTGGAGCTGATGTGTAAATATGCTACACTCTGTACCTCTTCAGCAGTAACTTAGGTGCAAAGGATAGAAAGGGGTGAGAGTGGGGAATGTGGGAGGGACATTTCATTGTTCTCAGTAGCAAAATATATATAACAAAATATTCTAGTTAAGCTTACCTGACCTTCTTATTGAATCACAGAATGAACCAACATAAATCAAGGCTGACAAGGTTGAGTTTTTTTCCTCAGAGCTTTGAAAATAATACTATATCATCCCATAACAATATAACATCCATCCTCCCCCATATTCTCACTCATCTTCTTGGCAAAAGGTTCCCTATTCAAAAAACAAACCTTCTTTACAGTAGTTGAATGTAATTCTCTTGCCAGGAAAAGAATATCAGATTCATATTAAGAATAAGATTGCTCTATACAAGTACTTTCCAAAAGGGGACTTAGGGATGAATTATGCCAAAGCTCCCTGCACTCCTTTAATGAAAATTCCAGTTTGTAGCCAGATGTTTTATTGGGGAAGGGAACAGAGAGCAACATACCATTGCTGCACCACTCAAAATGAAAACTCAAACTGAAAATGGAACAAGTCACACAGGCACATAATTGGCTATTGTTTTGTCATGTTTTCAATATAGGAACCTATTTTTCCCTTTGCTTTTTCCTTCTGTTAAAATGAAAGCCAGTCATCTCAATGAGATAACTTCAGAAATGTTGCAAGAGAACTGAGATTTGCCAAGGAAAGCAAGATGTCAGTGATGATTAACTTTGAGGGAAGGTCATAGATTTTGAACCTGACTGGATCTTAGGTGTCATGTAGTTTTTCATGTCACAGGCAAAATTCTGAGTTCCTCCTCCCCTCACAATTAAGTGATTTGCACAAAGTAACATAGTAGTAAATGGAAGAACTGTGGCTTGAACCCTTTTCCTCTAATTCCAAAGCTAGCATTCTTTCCATTATAATATAATGCCCTTCATTGTGGGTGAAGTTAGTATCTGCTATCACATATGTATTTATTTATATACATATATATGTATGCATGTATATGGTGGGCCCCTGCTCAAAATTATCTCTATAAGTACCTTTATTGCCACCTGAAACTGCAGCACTGAAAGCAATTTATTAGGCTCTTGAAGGCATTGGGGCTTTGAATGTCTTATTGAAATACTCAGATGCATTTATGATCTGATTAATGTGTATGTTCCCTTTAACTATGCAAATTGAAACCCATGTCTATTGCCCATCCTTTGTGGTTCTTGTCCATATCCTCCCATAAAGCTGTCCATACAACATTCTGGGTATCTTCCTTGGTTTCTCTTGACACCATGATGGTACAGCTGGAGCTGCCAGCTATCCACTTCTTATTTATTACCTCTATTATTTTTTTATTGTATTTGATAATCCTCATTCTGTTTTTTTTCTTAGTTTATTATTTATTATATGTTGGAGCCTAACACCAACTATGAACTTCTCCTTTTTCCTCTCAATGATGATCACCCTTAGTTCTTCTGAAATTGTAGTATTTATTCCACCATTATCCTCAATGAAATAACATTGAGGTCTATGTTCCTGATTAAGTAATTATGATAGATTACATCTACTTATCCCTTTAATTTGCTTTATATTTATTATTTATTGTAATCCTCAAAACAATCAAATGAGGTAGATAGTGGGAGAGTGTATCCCCACTGTACAGATGAGGAAACTGAGACTCAGGAGGTTATTCCTTGTCCTAAGTTATAGGATCATAATTATTAGAGTTAACACTGAGGCTTAAGTCTTCTGGCTCCATATCCAATGTCCCTTCTACTATATTAATCTCTTCATATATTTAATGATTAAGCATTTGTCATTTAACAATTATGTTCATACCTTGTATTTACAAAGAATTTTGTGGTTCCGACCAATAGTATTATTTTTTATCTGTTTTGACTTTGTTGGTGCCCCACTATTCTTTGGGGCAAGTGACATTAATTCCATTTTTTAAGATTTCAGAGAGGTTGGAAAGTTAAGTGATTTCTCTAAAGTCACAAATCCCCTAAAAAATAGTATCTCAAGCTAGGCATTTATTTTCAAGCCTATTACTCTTTCCATTACATCAATGATGTTTCTTAACCATGTAAGCATTAGTGGCCTTACATGATAGGACACAGGCAAGGTACCCAGCAAGACATACAGGGACGAGTGATACACGTGGAATATTGAGAAAGTGGAAGCGAGCTGGAACCTGAAAAGGATCTGGGAGTGTCAGCATGGAGAAAAGAAGAGAAGGGGAACACAGTCATTATCTTCAAATACCTGAAAGGTTGTTATATGAAAGAGGGCTTCCATTATGCGATTTGTCTTGCTTATCTTCAATATGCAGAAGAAGGAGAAATAAGAGAAATGTGCAGTATGACAAATTTTGGCTAAATCTAAAGAACCTCACAATTAGAGCTGTTCATAAATGGAATAGACTACAATGGCACATTGTGACCTCCCTATCACTTGAAGTCTTTAAAAGAAGGAGAGCTGATTGCTTGTTGGGAACGTTCTATGAGACGCCCCTGTTCAATAACCTTTGGGGCCCCTCATACCTCTGAAAAGATGATTCCGTGATTTCACCCAGTCCTTACTCTTGCTTGGGACTGGCCCTGGCCAGTCCTTGACTTTGATGTTTCAGTTTTTTATTCATGACCCTCGTGACTGAAAAAGCCCACCCTCCAGTTTCACTTGGCCACAGTGTCATGGATGCTAGACAGGCAGGCACAAGGCCAAAATGAAGGACTTGGAGTCTCTTGATCAGTTATTGAAGATTTCAGAAAGCTCTAGGAAAAAAAGTGGATTTGAAGTCAAAGGACCTTGGTTGACCTATGATGTGCTTTTCCACGTCTGAACCTATAATCCTATGATCCTAATATGGAGGTGATGAGATGCTCTTGCAGAGCATCAGCAAATGCTATAGAGCCCCCTTTGTGTTGCAGTAGTCTATCAACAATGACAAATAATTATGAGACTTATACGGTATTTTAAAGTTAGTAAAACACTTTACATACTTTATCCCAGTTAAGCCTCACAATAATCCTGCAATGTACATACTGCATGTCTTATTTTCATTTTACAGATGAGGAAACTGAAGCACGGAGGAGTTAATTAACTTGCCCAGTGTCACACAACTAACAAGTATCAGAGGCAGAATTTGAACCCAGGTCTTTTTCACTCTCAGGCCATCACTCTGTTTTATATCCTGAGTCTAGCCCTGTACCTGGAATATAGAAAGAGACTGCTGATTGATTATGTGGCCCTCTAGATAAGAGGAACTATTGTTATCACCACATTCTGTATAACTGTTCTGGTTCTTAGACCTCAGAAGCTCCAATAGCAGAGGTTTTGAGCCTGTAATTCTAGGGATTCTTTTGCCCTTTGACTTTCGTCGGTAAATACAAGCCAATAATAACGGCTAACATTTATTGGTGCTTACTATGCACCAGGCACTGTGTTAAGTGCTTTGCAAGTAATACATCATTTGATCCTCATAACAGCTCTAGAAGGTAGATGCTATTATTATCTCCATTTTATAGATGAAGAAACTGTGACAAACAGGTTAAACAACTTTCCCAGTAAGCTAGTAAGTGTCCGAAGTCTCCTGAGTCTTCTCACTTCAGGCCTGATGCTCTATCCACTGGGCCATCTAGCTTCCCTGTATATGGACATAAGAACATTACAGAGCAAGTGTTATAGGATTTTCTATATCTAAGTCCCAGAGCAGCTCTGAAGGAGGCTCTTGGACACACACCAACTAGGTCCAGATTTGAATAAATAGGAAGAGAGTCATGTAAGGGGGCTTAAGTATGGTCCCCCATGCTTGGATAAGACACCCTTCTCACCTCTGCCTCTTGGAATCCAGAGTTTCCTTTACACCAAGCTCAAGCTCCACCATCCTATGAAGCTTTTCATTAATTCCTCCTCTTTCGCCAAACTGCTTATACATTCATTAAATAAATATTTTGCAAATATTCATAAGTGTATATGTTGTTTGTCCCATTAGAATGTAAAGTCCTTGAGGACAGAGGCTATTTTCCTTTTACCTTTGAATCCTAGCACTTAGGATAATGTTTGAAAAACTGTAGGTGCTTGTGGAAGGACTATTGTTGATTGATTGACAGAAAAATACTTTCTATGTTAAGAAGATATAACAATTTACCTTGGACTTATCAATCTACATGAGGGCCTGTCACAGAAAAAGTGACAAACATTTAGCCCACAACACTCCTCAGTGCAACCAAGAACAGATTGAGATATGACTGGGAAATATTTAACAAAAATTGAAAATAGAATGGATAATGTTAATGTGGTTTTCTAAGTCAATATGTGGTCTGCACTGATCTTTATGTAGGGTATAGTGGCCCCTATTTCTATTGACTTTGATGCCACTGTGTCACAAGATAGATTTCCTCATTACCTAGGTAGCAATCCATTTTCTTTTTTTTTTTGGAGGGTTGGGGTAGGCAATTGGGGTTAAGTGACTTGCCCAGGGTCACAGAGCAAGTAAGTACCTGAGACCAGATTTGAACTCAGGTCCTCCTGACTCCAGGGCCCATGGTCTCTCCACTGTACTACCTAGCTGCCCCATGGTCCATTTTCCGTCAGCAGTTTAGTTCAGTTTTGACTCCACTGAACATCACACCTCTACCAGGATAAGAAGAACGCCTGAAATATCATCATTATGCAGATTGACTAAGATTTTGGTACTCAGCATCTTGACTCCCTCAGTTGCTTCTCGCTTCTGATTGGAGGACTAGAGGATAGAGCAGTATCCTTAGAATTTTCAGAACTCTCCAGGTAATTCTCCATTTTCTATCCAGTAGCTCAACTTGGTTTTGAATCTACTGAACATCATGGTCCCCTTGGTTCTCCTCCTTTTATAGCTTCCTTTCATATGTTGTCTTCTTTCATTAGATTGCAAGCTCTTTGAGGTCAGTGATAGTCTTTCTTATTTGTATCCATAGCACTTAATACAGTACCTGGCACATAGTAGGTGCTTAACAAATGTTTATTGAACTTATTTGAATAGAATCAAATCACCTACCCTCTCTGCAATTTGTTGAGTTAAAAATAATGTGTCTCAGAAGCTGTAAGATCTTACAAATTTCTTTTCTCTACATGGGGATTTTTTCCCTCATTTGGTCCCTATGGGAGTCAGTGTAGTTTAGTGGAAAGATGCATTGTCTATGGCAAGAAATCATAGGATCATATGCTTTGGAATCAGAAAACACCTTGGGCATCATCTTTGTATTACAAATAAAGGGATGGTCAGAGAAGTAAGATAACTGCAGGTTATCAGTCCAGGTCTCCAGACTCATCAAATCTAATGTTTTGTTTGGTTTTGCTTTCTCCTGTATCATGCTGTGTCTACACCTCTCAATTCCCTCATCTATAAAATGGGATAAAATCCTTACATTAGTTATGTTAACATGAGGTTGTCATGGTCCGCCTTTTCAAGCAGTATAGAATATAGGCTGTTATTATTTTACTCATGAAACCTTGACTCTTCAAGGTGTCTGTCCATATGCTAACTGCATGCCTCAAATCCAGAGCTCAGTGGAGAAGAGCAAGAGCAGTGGGATTTCTGGAGCTTGGTTATCTTGAGTAATTCTGACTCCATGGAGATGGACATTTAGGATGGCGAAGCTCTTACCACACTCTCCAAGGGGCCTTTTTCAATATGTTTCAGGGAAGCAAGCAAGGAGAATTCAATTTCTGCCCTCAGAGCCATTACTGGAATGATCCCATGCAGATCAGCCTTGGGGCTGGGGCTTCCCTCTCCCCTATCCCATCCCCCATGCTTCATTTTTGTTTTTAACAAAGAAAACAGACCACTGTACTGAAGGGCAAAGTCAAGTGTTTCCCACTCACTATTTCACTTTGATGCTTGCTTGCTTTGCTTGACCTCTCATTGCAAGGAATCACTGGATCATCATTTATAGCTGGAAGAGACCTAGTGAAGGGGTTCTTAAAAATGGAGTTCATCTCCCAAGGCCAAGATGGCAGAGGGAAAGCAGTGACTGTCTTGAGCTCTCTCCCAAACCCATCCAAACACCTAAAAAAAATGGCTCTAAACAAATTCTAAAGCAGCAGAACCCGCAAAAAAGACAGAGTGAAACAAATCTCCAGCCAAAGACAGCCTGGATGATTGGTCGGAAAGGCATATCGCGCCGGGTGGGGAGAGGAGCAGAGTTCGGAGTGGGTGCGCAGGCCACAGAGACCCTGGAGCAGGCCTCAGAGGACTGAATTGCGGGCAGCTGTGGCGGTTTCCAGACTTCTCAACACAGGAACACGAAAGACAACTCAGAAGGTCAGTGGGAAAAGTCTGTGACTGTGGTGAGAGAGGAGCTAGGTCTCAGCTGCCAGTCTCAAGTGCTGCCTGGGGCCGCGGCTTTTTCCTGAGCTTCCCATCCACAGACTGAGGGGAAATCGAGTGGCTGATCAGAGGGGGATTGCAGAGATCTCTTTGCCAGGGCTGAGGCAGGAATTTCTTGCTTTACTGGTGCTTGGATCTGGGTCACAGTTCTGAGGGGTGGTCCTGGGGCAAGGAGGAACGCTGGTATGGCGGAGCTTGTTGGGGTGGTGGAGAGAAAACACCTCGCCCCTTATCATAGCACCTTGGAAGAACTGAATATTTACAGGTCCCTAGAAGTACTTCTGAAAACAGCTGTACAAACCCCTGAAGCTTGGGACAATACACTCTTCACATTGGAAGCAGACGTTTACCTTAACAAAGAGTTTAAAACTCAAGTAATTGGCTGGGATCATGAGTAAGAAGTGCAAAAAGAGTCAGACTATATTATCTTACTTTGGTGACAAAGAAGATCAAAACATACAACCAAAAGCTCCTATATCCAAAGCCTCCAAGAAAAATATGAATCAGTCCCAGGCCTTGGAAGAGCTCAAAAGGGATTTTGAGAAGCAAGTAAGAGAAGTAGAGGAAAACCTGAGAGTGATGCAAGAAAATTATGAAAAAACAAGTCAACAGCTTGCTAAAGGAGACCCCAAAAAAATACTGAAGAAAATAACACCTTAAAAAATAGCCTAACCCAAATGGCAAAAGAGGTCCAAAAAGCCAATGAGGAGAAGAATGCCCTAAAAAGCAAAATTGGCCAAATGGAAAAGGAAATCCAAAAGATTACTGAAGAAAATACTTCCTTAAAAATTAGAATAGAGCAATTGGAAGCTAGTGACTTTATGAGAAATAAAGACACTGTAAAACAAATCCAAAAGAATGAAAAATTAGAAAACAATGTGAAATATCTCATTGGAAAAACAACTGACCTGAAAATAGATCCAATAGAGAGAATTTAAAAATTATTGGACTATCTGAAAACCATGATCAAAAAAAGAGCCTAGACATCATCTTTCAAGAAATTATCAAGGAAAACTGTCTTGATATTTTAGAACCACAGGGCAAAATAGAAACTGGAAGAATCCACCGATCTCCTCCTGAAAGAGATCCCCAAAGGAAAACTCCTAGGAATATTGTAACCAAATTCCAGAGTTCACTGGTCAAGGAGAAAATATTATAAGCAGCCAGAAAGAAACAATTCAAGTATTGTGGAATCACAATCAGGATAACACAAGATTTAGCTGTTTCTACATTAAGGGACCATAGGGCATGGAATTTAATATTCCGGAGAGCAAAGGAGATAGGATTACAACCAAGAATCACCTACCCAGCAAAACTGAGTATAATTCTGTAGGGGAAAGAATGGTCATTCAGTGAAATAGAGGACTTTCAAGCATTCTTGATGAAAAGACCGGAGTTGAATAGAAAATTTGATTTTCAAATACAAGACTCAAGTGGAACATGAAGAGGTAAACAGGAAAGAGAAAATCATAAGAGACTTATCAAGGTTGAACTGTTTACATTCCTGCATGGAAAGATGATATTTGTAACTCATGAGACCTTTGTCAGTGTTAGGGTAGTTGGAGGGGAAAAAATTATATGTATGTATATATAGATATAGATAGATAGATAGAGGGCACAGGGTGAGTTGAAAATGAAGGGGTCATATCTGGAGAATAAAATTAAGGTGTGAGAGAGGAATATACTAGGAGAAGGAGAAAGAGAGAGGTAGAATGGGGTAAATTATCCCACAAAAAAAAAAACAGAAAAGATAAGGCTCTTACAGTGGAGGGGAAATGGGGGAAGGTGAGAGGGAATGAGTGAATCTTATTCTCATAGGATTTGACTTCAGGAGGGAATAACATACACACTCAATTGGGTGTGGAAATCTGTCTTACCCTACAGGAAAATGGAGGGGGGGGAAGGGGACAAGACAGTAGGGGAATGATAGAGAGGAGGGCAGATTGGGAAAGGGAGTAATCAGAAGCAAATACTTCTGAGGAGGGACAGGGTCAAAAGAAAAAATAGAATAAATGGGGGGGCAGGATAGGATTAAGGGAAATAGAGTTAGTTTTTCACAGCATGTCTACTATGGAAGTGTTTTGCATAACTGCACATATATAACTTATATTTAGTTGCTTGCCTTCTCAATGAGGGTGGGTGGGGAGGGAGGAAGGGAGAAAATTTGAAACCCAAAGTTTTAAAAACACGTTTAAAAAAATGTTTTCACATACAACTAGGAAATAAGAAATACAGGAAATGGGGTAGAGAAATCCATCCTGCCCTACAGGAAAATAGAAGGGGAAGGGGATAAGAGAAGGGGGGGAGAGATAGAAGGGAAGGCAGACTAGGGGAAGGGGTATTTAGAATGTATGCCATCTTGGGGTGGGGGGAGGAGTGAGATGGGGTGAAAATTTAGAACTCAAAATCTTGTGGAAGTAAATGTTGAAAATAAAAAAAAAATAAAAATTACCACAAAAAAATAAAAAAAAAACTGGAGTTCATGAACTTTTTTTATTTACCTTTTTTTTTTTACATTTCAAAATAATTGCTTTCCTTTGTTGTCCTGTGCATTTAATTTTGTGCATTTAATGACATCATCGAGAGAAGGGGACCCTAAAATTCACTGGATTGCCAAAAGGATCTGCAATAAAAGTAGGTTAAGAAACTTCGATCTAGTCCAACTCCTTCATTCAACAAATACAGAAATTGAGGTTCAGAGAGGTCAAGAGACTGGCTCAATATCACACAAGTAGTAAATAAGAGAGTTGAGATTTGAACCCATGCTCTGACTCCAAATTATGAGGAGATCATGGGTAAAGTACTAAGAAGGAACATAAGTACTCAAAGGAGCACAAGAAAGGCAGTTTATTACTTGTAGGCCTGCAGCCCGCAGATTTCTTAAGCCTTCAATCCCAATCATTGGTGGTGGTGGTACCAGTACAAGATAGCATGCACATGCTGACCCTAATCTATCACCCAGACCTCTGAGTCTCTGCTCTTATGTGTGATTGTTGTTGCTAGACAGAGTCACAGGATCTGAAATGGGAAAAGGGAACTTATGGGAGTCAATCAGCAGGTGTCTTCAAATGGGACCCTGGCCCCGTTCTCCTATTACTCACAAGTAGATTGCAATGGATTAGGAAAGCTTGTTAAACTTGCCTACCTGGATTAGTGAAGCTTATTAAACTGATCATAATTCAGAGACTCTTGCGTTTATTATTTAAATGAAGCTTTCTAAACCAGCATTGGGAACATAGGAACTTCCTCATACATAGATGGGGCAATCAGTGGCCAAACATGGAGTCACTTCTGCTAACTAGGGTCTATGAACAGGCCAGTCCTCACACAGATTCAACAGTCATTCCCATGCACCATAAATTCTAACATACATACGGTGACTAGAATAGAGAAGCATTCAAAACATTTTTGTTAAGGATACAGGTATGCTTGATTTCATTACATATAGCACCAGCCCTTTGGTGCATTCCAAGACTTAAGACCCATAGCAACTGAAATGGATCCCATTCTCTAAGACTCCCTTCAGGGACAAATACGACATGGAGAAACAGTAATGTTAGCATAAAGACAGCTAAGTGGTATATTTGATAGAACATTGGGCCCAAAGTCAAAAGACCTGAGTTCAAATCTGACCTGATGCTTTTTAGCTGTGTGAACCTGCGTAAGTCATTTCACCTCTGTCTGCCTCAATTTCTTCAGCTGTAAAATGGGGATGATAATAATAACATCTATTCATAGGGATGCCATAAGGATTAAATGAGATAATATTTATGAAGTGCTTACACAGTGCCTGGAACATAGTAGATGTTTAATGAATGTTTATTTCATTCTTTCCTATTTTGGGATTGCTACCCTAGTGATCAGATTTCCTAGAACTGCATTGTTCTGACACAATAAAGGCTTATGTGGGCTTTCTTTCACCTATCAGCCTTATTACCTGGACTAGTTCGAATTTTGTAAGCTAGATACAGGGAACCTCAAAGAGAGAGAGAAAGACAGAGAGAGAGAGAGAGAGAGAGAGAGGGAAGTGGTGCCCTCACAAGTCTTATTGGCAATAACCACTGACCTTTCCCCTCACAAGCAAATTACCTTGACTTCCCTATTGTGTTAACTCAGTCTTTATAGTAACAGTTCAAAACAGTGAACAGCTTCCTGGGCATTCAGGAGTCTAATCAATATATTTAACAATGAGAGTGGCAAATATGATTAATGCAGTGGAACTATGCTGTCCCTGGAGACATTGACTGGGACAGCCTCAGGGACTATGCCACCTCTTGCCATTTTTTAAATTAAGGTGTCTGTGTTAGAATGGGATCCAAAATGGATGCAACTTATGCTGAATTTACTCTAATTTTTTTAAGCATTCTAGATTCCAGTATGTCTCAAAGCCATACTTAGATGGCCTGGAATGCTAAGGATCTATTTTACAAATGGACAAACTGAGACAACAAGCAGAAAAATGAATGCTGGAAGCCGAGTTTAAAACAATAATACTTAAGGGAACAAACATTTATTAAGTACCTACCATGGTCCAGGAACTCTACAAATATTATCTCATTTGATTTTACCCTCATAGCAACCCTTATTATCTCCATTTTACAGTTGAGGAAACTGAGGCAAAGAGAAGCTAAGTGACTTGCTCAGAGTCAGACAGGTAGTAAGTGTCTGAAACTGGAGCTGAACTCAGGTCTTCCTGGCTCCAGCCCTAGTTCTTTATCTATTACACCATCTAGGTGCTTAAAAAAGCTAACTTCCCTAGCATTTTGCAGTTTACAAAATATAGTCCACACAATAAGTCGATGAAGGAGGTAGTGAGGAATACTCTGCTTAAGAGCTGATGGTCACATAGATAATCACTGGCAGAATCGGGATATGAGCCCTAAGATTCTCAATTCAAGTTCACTGAAATTTCCACTACATCACACTTCTCCTCTGGGCAGCCATCTCTCCTCACTTACAATTTTTATTCTCCCTGGGCCTAGTTTTCTGAAATGAGAAGGTTGGATTAATCCTTAATCAATTTGAAAAGATCACTGGGGCTTTGAGTAATTGGATGAAAGTATATGATGCCACACAGGAAATATCTTGTGGTTGGTTGAAGAGAATTATTGATGCCCTATGGGGCTATGGATAAAATAGCAAACCAGTCTGGAAGCATTGGAGTTGAGGGATCATTGAATCTAGCATTGAAGGACTCCTGAGAGAGCCTTGGGGGATGGTGAAGGATGATGACGTGACCTTCAAAAGGTCAGGAAATCTGTAGTTACAAATGCCTTGGTGTCAGTGTTCAGCAGAGTTGGTAGCAGTGACCCCGAAGCAGCAGTGCCTAAGAGGAGTGTCTGCATCAGTACAGAAAGATATATCAAGGATAAACAATACACACTGAGGAAAAGCAGCTTCAGACTTCTATACTAGAGCACTGACCCCTTGTACCCTGGCAGAGAACTACACTCTCACAGGGTCTTCCTGGGTCTCCACCAAGGGAGAAAAAAGGATTCCAAAAGCATTCCATTTGCTCTCAGCACCTTGTGTGTGGAAGGGGAACATGTGTGTATGTATATACATGTATATGTATGTGCATATGTATATACATATACATGTATATGTACATACATGCATACATGCACATGTGTATATGTACATACATGCATACATGCACATGTGTATATGTATGTGTGTGTGTGTTTGTATATATACATGCACACGCTTATGCAAATATATATATAAATAAAATGTTTCTCTATGTGAGGTGTTATCTGCAAAGACTTCCTTTGTTCCATCTGCTTAATGAATGTATCTATCTATCTATATCTATTGATATATTTCCCTATATCTATCCATCTATTAGCAGCTAAGTGGCACAGTGGATAGAACACTGGGCTTGGAATCAGGAAGACACATCTTCATGAGTTCAAATCTGGCCTCAGACACTTACTAGCTATGTGACCCTGGCAAGTCACTTAACCCTGTTTGCCTCAGTTCTTTATCCATAAAAATGAGTCTGAGAATGAAACAGCAAACCACTCCAGTATCTTTGCTAAGAAAGCCCCCAAAGGGGTCATGAGGAGTCAGACACTACTGAAACAACCCAACAACATATATATGTATAGATATATACACATATACATGTATGTATGTATACATATATACACATACACATATATACACATGTATACACATATACATACATATATACATGTGTATATGTGTTTATTGTGTGTATATATTATATAATACATAATCTCCCATTTATGTATTTGGGGCAAGTCATTATGCCTTTGTTCTAGCTGCTTAGTAAACAGCCAATGAAATCTGGGTAGCATGTTGGTCCAGGCTCATGGCCAACATTACTAGAAACCCCAGCTCTTTAGAGTTACCTCCTAAAACATGAAATGGAGGAGTTAGCCTCTGTCTGGGGACCTAGCACACCGATGGGAGTAAGAATGAAAGAAATAGCCCCAGAAAGACCTTATATTGCGTGCTAGGTACTGGAGATACAAAAACAAAAATAAATCAGCCCCTATCCTCAGAGAGCTTTCATTTCTATTCATGACACCATGCTCCATACTGCAAGAAGGAGAAACTTGGTTCTCAAAAGCTGTGCAAGCAGATGACAAATTCTTTCAGGTCTTGAAAAGCTATGAAGGCTTGGCATTCTGTCCTAGCTATTTTTTTCCTGTAATGTGAGGATGAGTCAAGTTATGTGTGGACAGACTCATTCATCTCAGTATTGACCTCAAGCCAATGAATTTTCTTGCCGCAACTATTCTCAGTGACAGTGTATTAAAGTCAATAAGGGCTATATGACTGGTGTCAGTAGAGGCTGAAGCTACATAGCCATAATTATCATTCCTTGAAGTACTGGACATCTTATGAAAAGTAATTTGAAAAGTTCCCTTTTTGTACCACATCCCTTGTATGTTGCATCCCAGGTAGATGCCAACCTTGCTGACCACTGGAGCTAACTCTATGTCTAAAGTTCCTTTTCTATGCTTCCTTGATTCTTTAGCATCTTTGCTAGGCCATTTTCTTCAGAATGCACTCCGCTGTGGCAGGAGTGCCTTTTGGCTTCTGGGAAGACCTCTTTTCATCATGTTTGTCAGGAGTTACTTGCTTCTGCATTCCCCAGGAAGTCTTAAGAAGTAACTCTGCTAGGAAGGGATTGACACACATTAAGTTTCCAACTGGTATTGAAATGATAAAGACTGTGATCTAAAGCTTGTGAGCTGCAGGGCCTGTTTTTCTTTTCCCATAAAATATCAAGGATTAGCAAGAGAATTTTCTCAGGCACCTGGTTTGAAATTTTAAGAAGGGGATGGGAGGAGGATGGTGAGAAGGAAATCATTCAAAATCATTTTAATTCTCCATTGGCTGTTAAATTGTGGCATAGCATAAGCAGTTATCAATTTGATAGTAGTCAGACAGTAAACACTTTTTAAGTGCCTGCTATGTGCCAGGCACTGTGCTAAGGAGTGGGGATACAAAAATAGGAAAAAGATAATCGCTGCATTCAAGGCACTCACAGTCCAATGAGAGAGACAATAAGTAAATAAGTATGTACAAACAAGAAATATACAGGATAAATAGGAAATAATTAAAAGAAGGAAGGAAATAGAATTAAAATAGTTTGGGAAAAGCTTCCCATAGGAAATAGGATTTTAGTTGGGAGTTGAAGCCAAAGAATGTGAGAGGTGGAGACAAAGAGGTAGAACATTCCAGGTATGACGGACAGCCATAGAAAATTCTTGTAGCCGAGACGGAGTTTCTTATTGTAGAACACCACGGAGGCCAAAGGCATTGGATTGGAGAAGATTGAAAAGGTAGGAGATAGTATAGATGATAAAGGGCTTTGAAGGCCAAACAGAGGATTTTGCATTTGATCCTGGAGGCAGTTGGAAATCGTTGGAGTTTATTCAGCATAGTTAGATCTGTGTTTTAGGGAAATCACTTTATTGGCTGAAAGGGGGAGAGATTTGAATGAGGAGATACTAAAGGCAGGCAGATCTACCAGCAGGTTATTACTATAACAGGACCCAATAAGACATTGGAGTATCAAATATCTGACCATCAGCCTGCACTAGGTATATTTAAAAAAGCTGTGCAAGTCGATTAATCTTCTGTAAACTCCATTTCCTAAACAGTACAAAATGCGGGCAGGAGGCTTGTTTGCACATAGTTGCTGATAGCTCTAGTCTCCTTCCAAATAGCTAGCGAGCCATAGGATAACTTGAATGTTTCATTATGTAAGCATTTAGCACAAATATGATTCTCCATTCCATGTGTAACTCACAGAAGGATGGTTTTATTGAATACCCCAGGCCCAATTCAGTCCTATTAATCTTTATAGGAATCTTTAAGAAGCCACTCATCGCAATCTTACTTTACTTATATAATCTTTACCCCAGAAAGTCTTCCTAATTGTCCATTAATGCACATTTGGACATAGAAATCTCCCATAGTATGAAGTCCTTTGACTTTTCCCATTTAATATCCTGCTGTACTTATCCTTCCTTTATCCATTTTGCCTTTTTTATCCCAACTGGAGCATCTCTAGTTTCAATTCTTCTAGAGCTTTTGTCAAGATCTCTAAGAAAGTGTACATCTCTCAACAATATTTTTTCCTATATTCTATTTATTGCATCTAAAAAGTAATTCTCATTGAAAATCTCTTGCATATTTTGAGGATTTCATCTCATATCAAGAGTAGGTGCTCATTTTCTTTATATCCTATTGTTAGGTGAGAATAAATAAAATGACATGTAGCAGCTTCACAGAATATACTGAGCACCTTGGAAAGTGGAGATGATAACCATCTGAAAAGTAATTATCTCCAGCATACCTTTTGAACTCTGGGATTGGGGTGAGGGCATATTATCTTTGTGCTTACTTGAATATGGAGGTTGAATGAACTCATTTCTAATTTATCTCCCAAACTTTTTACTCTTATTCTTCCCTTAAACCTAGAACAAAGGAAAATATATAGAACATAATAACCTCAAGCTTAGGATGGATCTCAGAGGTTACTGAAAGCAATTCCTACTTAAGCAAAAATTCCCTTTAAAACAGCAAGTCATTATATAACTTTAGCTTAAAGTAGAAGGACCTGGCATTTCAATTGATGCAAAAGTTTTATTACAATTTTACTTTGAAATTTAAAAAAAATCGTCATATTGCTATTTTCTTTGCCTTATGAATTAAAAAAATAAATGTACTGTAAATTCTGATCCTTCTAGTGTTAAACATCAAAGATAGGAAATGTACCATATTCTGAGGCAACACATTCCACTTTTAGATGACTCTTATTGTTACTTTCTTAAATTCCAGTATTCAAATGGTTTAATTGATCTGTGATCTCATCATTGAGGATAATCCCTCTAATGATATAGGTCATAAATTGTCCATGTCTGACTATCCTATGATATTTTTATTTTTGCCCTCTTCTAAATTCACTACAGTATCCTCTCCCTCCTGTCTCTTGCCAACATGGGGTCTTTCTCTTCTTTTCATCATTTTACAGATGCCAATGGATCACACAGGTTACCCATTCAATTGATGCTCATAGGGAACTGATGATCTCCCTAATCCCAGGCATATATTTCTCCAATGATAGCATTTGCCTCAGCAAGAGTAGATCAGTCATTATGATGATTTTATATGACAATGACTAAATCTGCTAAATAGAATAAATCTACTAAATAGAATAAATGACAATCTAATGAACAAAGAAAAATACAGAATGACCTTCTGTCATATATGGATGCTTTCTGCTTTCACAGTGACGGTGGTATAAAGGAGGAAAAAATGGAGAGAGGGTACAAAATGTCACAGTTTTTAGACAATCTAGATACTTGTCTAATGACCAATGAGTGGACATTTTACTAGAAGGAAGTTTCATTTCCCTTATACTGAACCAAAATCCTATTCCCTAAACTTCCATCAACTGGTCCTAAAGCTGTCTTTTAGGACCAAGAATAAATCTAATTCTTCTTCTACATGAGAGCCCTTCAAATATTTGGAGACAACACTAACATCCAACCCAAACTGGTATCCATAACTGGCCACAGCATTCTAGATGTAACTTAACAGGACCATGATATAAGACTAGTACCTATCTTACTTTAGACATTATCCTTCTATTAATGCAGCCTGAGGTCAAATTGACCTTTCAATCTGTGTCTCAAAAGTTTATTACATCCTTTTCAGAGATGCCCATCTACCTTTATTATTTATTTGATACGCCCACCTTTCACCTGTGGCTCCAAGAAACTGGAGCATGTGCAGTGGCCACACCCTGGTAAACCATCTCAGTAGACATGTTAAACCAGGTTGAGGATAACCAATGGATTTCAAACTTGTCTGTGAGTTAGGAGGATGTCTACCCCAAGCATGTGAAGACTTCCACTAGTGGAATGGACAGAAGAGGTGGCTATGGAGGTGACTGAAGCAGGCACTACGGAAGGTTTAGAGCTTGGTCAAACATCAAAGACACCAAGGCATCCACTGCATCTGGGGCCATCACCAACTACGCTGACTTTTGTCTTGCCACTGTACTTTGATGACTTTGGAAGAGAATGAGGCCAATGACTTCCAGCAACTTTGTCTCACTTAAAACCAATTCATTTGCAAATCAAGACATTACCTCATGATGCCATTGGTTCTCTTTGAAAATGAAAGTACATTTACTTATCACAAAGTACATTGGCTTATCACACAATATCACTTTCTTTATATTCTCTTAATATGTCTAGATATGTATATATGTTCTTATTCAACCCTCTTCATATATGCCTATGTAACCATCCTACACTTTAACTTATAAGAAAAAAAAACATCTGATATACTAGGATGGTTACTATTCAATTCAATTCTATAAGCCTTTATTGAGTGTTTGCTATGTACAAGTCCCTGGACTCTTTGCCTAGTACACAAAGATAAACTCTTATATAGTCCCTGCCCTCAACATAATCACTGTTTTAAAAAGAATAACACGTGTATACACATGGCTGAATTTAAATTAGAAAAAATGATCCAATGCCGAAGAGAAGTTGCATGAAGAATCTAGAGGAATGTAGGGAAGAATTGCTTACATCATCATCATGATCATCATGATCATCATCAATAATGACTAGTATTTATGAAGAACTTTGAGACTTTTAAAGTGCTCCCTCTCTTGCTCTCTCTGTGTCTCTTTCTCTGTTTCTCTGCCTCTTTCACTCTGTGTATATCTCTTTCTGTGTGTCACTATCTTTCTATCTATAATATAATCCTCAGAACAACCCTGTGAAGAAGGTACTGTTATTACCCCATTTTATAGATGAATAAACTGAGGATAAAAGAAGTTAAATGACTTGCTCAAGGTCACACAGCTCATAAGTGAGAAGCATTACTTGAACTCAGGTCTTACTGATTCCAAGGTCAAAACTCAGTTCACCATATTACCTAGATCCTGATTCTTCTTAGGGGGATCAGGTAAGAGATTTCATGTAGGATGAACAACTGACCTGAATTTGAAAGATGGGGAGAAGATATCAATGGGTAAGGAGAAGCAAGGAAATAATGTGAAAGCTCTGGTAGGCATGGATTTATGGTGTGCAAAGCCAGGGTTTGAAGAGGTAGGGGTAGGGTTCAATAACAGTGAATAGTCCAGTCATGCTTGAGTGTGGAGTGTATAGAGGTGTGTAGAATTCTGTGCCACATAGGACAAGAACAAAGCCAGAGGAGAAGCCACAGCCCTCTGTCCCAATTTAAAGTACACCTTTTTTTGGGGGGGGGAGTGAAAGCTGAAAATCTCAGGTTTCTTTCCTACTGATATAACTGGCTATATTTAAAAAAATACATATATCATACCACTAGAGAAAATAAGGGATTTTCACACCTTTGTAATTATTTGGTCTTGATTTTGTAACACAGCTGTAAAAAAAAAATCTAACTATAAACAACAATATAAAAATGCTCCACAGCACTACTAATTTTTGAAATGCAAATTAAGCAACTTTGAGGTTCTACCTCATACCTATTATAATAGCAAAAATTATAGATGAGGAAAATGGCAAATGTTGGAGAGGTTGTGGGAAAGCAGGAACGGTTTTCCAGTGCAATGTTGATGGAGCTATGAATGGGTCTTGTCATTCTGGAAAATAATTTAGAACTCTGCCCAAGAGCGTACCAAACTTTACATATCCTTTGATCCAGCTAGGTCTATTACCCCTAAGAAGTCAAAGAGAAAAAGAATCTGTATTTATCCTAGCTTTTTTTTGTAACAGTCAAAACTTGGAAAATAAGAAGGGATATTCTCTTGGGTGAGGTTTAAGCAATTTGTTGTATATGAATGTAATAGAATATTATTATGCCATAAAAATGATGAAATCTACAATTTCAGAGGAAAATGTGAAGAATTTATGAATTGATACAGAACAGAATGAGCAGAACTAGGAGAATAATTTCTGTAACAAGACAGGTATGGAGTGATGAATCTGGAGTCAAGAGGAAACGAGCTCAAATTCAACCTTAGACACTTCCTAGCTGTGTGGGCAAGTCACTTAACCTCTATTTGTCTCAATTTTCTTAACTGTAAAATGGGGATAATAATATCACCTACCTCTCAGGGTTGTTGTGAGGATCAAATGAGATAATATTTGTAAAGGACTTATCATAGGGTATGGCACATACTAAGCATTATATAAATAAACAAATGGATGAACAAATAAATAGTAGCAATGATAATAATAACATTATGGAGAAAAAAAAACCTTGAAAAATTTTAGAACTCTGATCAATACAGTAATGAAACTCAAATCCAAAAGAATTAAGGTGAAACATACCACTCACCTCTTTCCAAAGATGCAGAGAGAAACATATTTTCAGACATTTCCTCAATATGTATCTACATAATTCACTTAATGAGGGAATTTTTTGGACTATATAGCTAGTAGATAATGCATTGAGGGATTTTTTAATGATAGTAGGGGATAGTGGGAGAATCAAATTAAGTTTTAAATATTTAATGCATGAAAAATTAAAATATAAAGAAAAATTTAAAAAGAAATAAAAGAACAGTAAGGAAAGAAGAAAAAAAATCCTAACACTTCCCTGAGTTTATGGTGAATAGTAATGTATTGTCATGATTTACTTCCTTCTCTCTGTAACTGGTATTAAGAACTGATAAATCAGAGAACCACCCTTCTTAGTAAGTTGATGATGGTTAAAGAAAGACACTACTTCTGCAAATAAACTAGTCCATTTAACAAAGGAAGGTGCCTAAAACTGAAGTTGGCTTTAAGTGTCTTCCAACACTCAATTAAGCCTCTTGGCTAAGAATGGTAGGATGAAGAAAAGTACTAAGGTGATATAATACTATAAGTTGATAAATACTGTAGTATTACATAATACTAACAATAAAGAGATCCCTTGGGTCAGAAGAAATGGAGAGAGGACAGTGATTTGGATTTTCCTGAGTCTGGGTCTGTTTCTTTAACACACACATCATATCAAGGTCATCTCTAATATGAATATTAGTAAGTAACAGTCATTTGCAAGAAATATTTCCCAGTAATCCACATTTAGCAAAATAAAATTGACAGATTCTATCTTATACCATCAAGCCATGCTTACTCTCACAAAACTCTGCTTTCTCTTTGCACATAAATGCACAAGAGCTTCGTCTGTGAGGCAGTGTAGCATAATTCTGAATTCAAGTCCTACCACTAAAACAGAAAAGCTGTATAAAGAGTCACCTGACCTTCAAGTGCCCCCAGACAACTCTTTAAGACCACATATTACAAAAAAATTACCAATTTGCAGATTAGGAGATCTTTATGCTCAGATATACATCCATGAAAGGTAAAACATATTCATGTGTATGTGTGTGTGTTTGTATGTGTGTGGTGTGTCCCAACAATAAACTAAATATGCCTTTTGAGGTCAATGGTACAGCCTAGCTGAGTATGGAAAGTATTGCTAATACATAGGCTACTTGGTGACAAATTATTTCCTCAAGGTAAATAAGGAAACAAAGAAAATGGTCCTCAGCTCTTTTTCTTTCTTTTACTTCCATAGTAACCATAGTAGAGTTATGGGGTAGGGGGTGGAACAGAAAAAGTCAGTTTGGGGACTAGTTATAAACTTAAAATTATTTGTCAGCACTCTCAGTTTCAGATTATTGTCCAATAACCTGTAAGTGAACATACTATAAAGGGAATTGAATTGTATCAAGCTTGACATCCTGGTTATAAATTAAACCAGAAGGCAGAAACAAATTGTAGCTAAGTGGAAGGATGGATCACAGGTTCTCCTTTGAGAGACAAATAAAGGAGCTGGCATAATTGGTTTTATAATGCATCCAAAGGCAACACAAAACATTTCATGTAATACTTTGTATTTGTGGAAGGTAAGCTCTTTGAAGGTGTATTTAACTTTTTCATTTGTACTCTAAGTACCTGATGTAGTATGTTGCAACAAATCCTTATTGACATGTATTATATCCTCATGATCACAATAAATACATGAAAAACATTTCAATGAAATTAATTGCAATTTATGTACTGTCAACAGTTATACAGGATGAAGATGTAGAAAAATTCTACAAAAAACTTGGAAAGATGCTGCAAATTAAACCAACACATATTTTGACAATCAGGTACTTCAATGAAAACATGTAAATAGGTGAACATAGTGAAAAAATATAACAGAAAATACAGATCAGGCATAAGGAATGAGAGAAACAAAAAATTTGTAAACTATACAGAAACTTTATACCTACATCATGAATATTTTTATTGAAAAAAAAAGAATTGGAAGACACTGGACATAAATAACAGCATAAAAATGAAATTGATTATTACTTAGCAGATGGAAAATGTTTCAGTACTGGGAAACATTACTAAGTTGGTCATCTATGTATAAATAAATCACTGAATTGCCAGAGAAAGATAAAAATTAGTACAAAATTGGGAGAAAGAATAAAAAGGAGAAAAAGGCACAGTGTTCAGCTACAACACATACAATCTGATCTATTTCAATAAGTTATTGAAAACAAAAGATGAAAGCACATATAAAATATACACTAAAATAATATAAAATAAAACCAATATAAATAAATTATAATAATGAGAAGATAAAAGCACAAATTCCATTAGTCAATAAATGCTATATTTCCTTGACATGACATAGTAGCTAAAGGCAGCACTTGTTTAGACTATAAACTAACCTAAAAATCTTACAGAGAAGGATAAGTTGTATTATATGATAAAATCAGCTTAAAGAAAGCTTGGTGAGAAACCCAGCTAAATAAGGTCATATATATGAAGGTTATATGGTTATATGAAAAATGTCACTGGCCTATATTATAAATATAGAAGTGGATATAGGATAACAAACAGATGAAAGATGGAAAGGATCAGCTAAAAATTTTTAAAAAAATTTCAACATCAAAAAATGTGCTATTGCCACATTTGGACTAATATCATAATCTTGGATATACCTGTAGCATATTTCAGAATGTCATTTATGGAACAACCATAAGAAAAGTAGCTAATCTAAGCCAAATTTAAAAATAGATAAATATGTATCGAGGTAACACACTTGTCTTCACATTTAGGAATCTATTGACAAGGTAAAATGAAGAAGATGAAGATGCTAAATGTATGCAAAATATTTTCACTCTTACTAGAAAATGAAGGTGACTGAGGGTATCTCACCAATTAGTGAGCTATGTGCCTACTTTCATATTATATATATATATGTATATATATACATGCATATATAATATATACATATATGTAGATATACATATTTATATACATTTATCCATATATGCATGTATGTATAATGCACATTCATATAAATATACATATGTGCATATGTATGTACTTGTATATACAAACAGTCTCCATACACATCAAGGGCATCTTTGATAAGAGTACAGAATAGATAAGTTTTGGCAATTAACATCCCACAGTAGAACACAATTTTATCCTCACACAATTAAACAAAAAAAAAAATAGAGAAGACAAGATACCATTGTATTTATTATTTGTTGATTCTAAAAAAGATTTTGATTCAGAATAGGAAAAAAAGTCTCCTAAAAGATTCTCTGCCAACAAGGTGTCTTCTATGAATATATCAACATTACATAATATTCTGTGAATATATGACAGTCATAACCTGTTCAGTCCTCTGATCATTAATATAAAGTAAGTTGTGAAATCAGGAAACATATTTACTAAAGATGTTTGCTACTCTCATGGAAAACACCAAGCAGATTCTATGTTAAAGAGGAATTCCCTATAGAATTTTATGTCCCTCAAATGATTCCTTTTGCAAGATATGCTATTCTGTGCACATCAAGCCCTGGAACTTTGCAAAATCTCCTGAAAGATGCCTATCACCCAGGAGAATTTGACCTTACTATACACCGGGGGAAGGACACAAAAAATGACAACAAAACACACAAATAAACATGGATGCAGAATTCCTATTATATGAACCAGGTTATACAGTTAGATGGGCAGCCTAAGGGCAAATAATGAATTAGTATATATTCCTTGGACAGATGGCAAATGGACAAAATTTGGACATAGAATCAAACAGGAGAAAGAGAGCAGAGTGAATTGCATGTAGGAAATTGAAGAGTTCCTTTAATGACCCAAAAGTTCTTCCTGAAATGAAAAACTTACTTTAAAAATTATCATTTCTTAAAATTTTATTATTATTTTTGGTTTTGTATCACTTTCATTTACTAATATATCTCTTCCCAACTTCCACTAACCAGAAAGAGGCATTGTAACAAAAATTTAACTCATGACTCCTCCTGGCCTTTGTCAATAATGTCCCCAAAATTCCACCCTGGAAACTCACACATTGAAAGGACTCTGTGCCCCATGGCCTCTTCCTCTAATTGGCTGGTTCTTTATAGAACCTCCGTTTTAAAAAGGACACCCAGTCCACTCATAACCTCATTCCTCTCCAGGTTTTCCTTCTGAGTCTTCTTCTCAACATTTTGTACAATGCAACTGAGCCTGGTATCTTCATCTCCTCCTCCAACCTTTCTAGATTCCTCTTTTATGTTGTCTTCTCCCACTAGAACATAAGCTCTTTGACAGTAGGGATTTTTTTTTTCTTTCTGCTTGTATTTGTGTTCCCAGAGCTAAGGACAGTGTCTTAAGTGATTAATAAATGTTTATTGATTGGTTCAAAATGAAGTGAAAAAAGCAGTTCTAATCAAACTAATCAAAATATCAGCAGTATATATAATGTTCTACTTCCATAGTTGCCTACCTCTGCAAAGAAGGGAGGGCAGTACATTCTCCAATTTTTGAAGTCGTTTCATCTTTATAATTATATAATATTTATTTTTAAAAATTCTTTCTATTTACACTGTTACAGTATTTTGTTTCTCTGCCTCTACTAACTTCTCTATGCATTATTAATGCCTTTCTAAATTCATAATATAAGCTATTTCTTATTTCATAGTCATACTCAATTACATTCATGTACCATATTTTCTTTGGCCATTCCTCAATGAGGGGGGGCATCTTTTTAATAACAATATTTACCAGTGTTGTATGGCTATGAGTCATGAGATCATACCAATCATTAGCATTCTCTCAATTGACCTTTGTCTCTGAAAACTTATCACTCAGAAGACAACGGAGAAGCTCCTAGTGAATATGAGCAGGCTATAGTGCTTAAATTGGGAATTACAAAGAATGATCACAAATGGTCATATGGTTAAAGCAAGAAATAATGGATGAATTACTGGTCTGTCCTACCACTGCCCTTGACGTCAAGAGTAAACAATGAAGGCCCTAGAATGTTGGGTCCACTCTCTGCAGTGAATTTATGAGAGGGTATGAATAAGAGGTGTACAGGATGGGTAGGTATGATTTGGTTTAGATTTGTATCACCAGAGGAAACAAACACCAATGAAATTATAAATCCATTTGAATCCATATGTGATATACACACAGACATATGTATAAACGGTAGATGATTTCCTATGATAATTTGTGTTAATTATGTCTTTATGGATGTTTTTTCAAATGATTTCTTTTCAGTTCTGTTTCATAGGTGATTGCTGTCTTCTCTAACACCTCATTTTCTCTTTCCTCCTTCTCCTCCTCCTCATCCTTCTCTTCTATCCTTACTCTCCATCATTGAGTAGAACTAAAGTTTCAACATCCTGAACTAGTCTCCATTCAAAAGACATATATTTCAAAATTGCAGGTGGAAAATTTTCTCTTAAAAAAGTACCAACTAAGAGAATGTCAATGATTGGTATTAAAAAAAATAAACTTTTTAGAAAATATCTGAGAATCATTTTGAACATAATTCACTCCAGATTTAATTACCTCTGTATATGGAATTAAGTGAAAAATGTCACCTGCAAAATGGTATGTGTGTGCATATATGTCTGTGTTTATGTTTGTGTTGTGGGAAAAATGATATAAGAGGAAATCTGTCTTTTCAAAAGGCTGTGCACATGCTACAGGTACATATTGTTGGATGTGACTAGAACATTCTAAATTCATGTTCTAGCCTAGGAACATTAACTCTAAATTAGTAAGTGTATACTGGGGATGAAATTTAGCAAACCACAAAGAGTAATTTTCTCTGGAACAAGGGAATATTAACCATTGAAATATGGTATTAGTATCAAAGCTCTGGAAACACAATTTAAAATAATTTACAGGTTGCCTAGTGATTACATTTTTCTTCCTCATTTGTACCCAAGAGTATTATTTTTAATTAAAATAATAAACCAAGACCAATTCAGCTTGACACAAAGTGAATTTAAACACAGTTTACTTTTTTTCTCCTTCATTAGTTCTTTATACAGCTTAGAGAAGTATTTACAGTGGAAGCAGGATGAAGGGGAAAAAAGAGACAAGACTGAATATAACTTTGCTGGTTTTGCCTTAGTAATGCTGCATCTCCCTCATAATATATGTATATCTATACATATGTCACAGGACCAAGGGCAATACCTTACAACAAAAATCAACATGGATCTTCTCTGCATCCTGAAAAACAAGCCAATTGTTTCTTCCTTTTATTTATAAACACAATGAAAAGCTATGTATGCTACCGAACCCAGGAAAGGAATTCCACGTGTAACTCAGAGAACTTTCTTAATGAAAATTCCTATGACTTCTACAAACCCATGGTCTAGCCACCCCAAGCTCTGTGTTTAAAAGACTATGGGCTGCTCTAATTGATCACTGTCTCTTATAAGGAGTCCCTAGTGGGAAATACCAGAATATAGGTTGAGTCTAGGTTTCCAGCAATAGAAGTAATAGGTTTCCCAGCTACCGCATAAGCACTCAAGGTAACCGGAAAAAGTTTCAAGGCAGCCTTTATTCTGCCCTCTATTTCAAAGGTATAGAAAATATACAAAAGACTCATGAGAACATTAAAAAAAAAGGAGAAAATAGATGCCCTCTTAACAGCCCATAGCTATCTATGTAATCTTTCTCTCTCTCTCTCTCCATTGGGTCCCACTCTTCCACATGGTCCTAAATCTTTCAGACTCAGCAGCATTCAATGGTTTGTCATCCTCTCTGAAGGGAGTTGAAAATGGGCCTATTAGAAAAGCAAAATTGGCTCAAATTCTTAAAATCTAGCCAATAGTTCACAGATGCTCAGATTCCTTAAGAGTCTGGCTAATATGGTGGATCTTTAATTAACTTAGTCTTTGGCTGAAAGGAGGATCAGGTCAAATTCTTTTGGGCAGGACCTGTGTGTCATGATTTTTAGGTTCTAGCACCCCTAAACCTCTAGACCTCATCATATGGTTCCCCCCTAACCAGGAAGAACTGCATAATCCCAAGCTGTTCTCCAGTAAAGAGTGGGAGGTATGTAAGCCTTCCCCTTCTTTCTTGCCCTGCAGTTGGGGTTGCTTTCCAACACCTAGGAAGGTTTGGAGGTGATTTTCAGGCAGATAGTTACAAGGCTGTCTCGCAGTTGGCCTGATGCTCCCCGGATCTGTCCACTGGTTCAGTTCTAAGCTATGGACCTGGGTCCATCTTCCACAGCATAGAGGACAAAGACAGATGCTCTATCTGTAAGTGTATGCCCAATTCTATCAATTCTCTTGGCACTAGGGAATTGGGAAACCTGCAGGTGCTTTTTGGTTCCCTGACGCTTACTTACTCCCTTCCCTCTATACCGCTGAATTCTCCTTCATGGAGGTTACAGGGAAAAGTTAGAACAGCTAAAAACATCTTAGCAGATTCTGGAAGTTTTTTGAAACATCTCTTTACAATCCTGGTCACTCCCTTCTCCCAGTCCCTTCCCTTGAGTCAAGAGGGTATCTGTTAACCCCTCTCATAGGAGAAGAGAGTTTCATCCTTTCTCCCTCACCTTTGATTTCTCACTCCCCCACCTGGGGAAAGGAAGGCGTGGAGAGAGGCAGCAGCTACTGTGTGGGTCCCACTGGCAATGGCCTGGGGCCCTGAGGCAACCTTTGCCTGGAAGCATCACTCAAGTTCAGCATGTCCTGCTCCCCTTAAGGTAAAGAAGATAGCCTCTGAACTTGGGTAAGCATGCTCTTTCAAAGTTGTAGTTTTAACTGTTAATGATGAGATGTTGATTCTCTGTGTGAAGTAATTTGGAAATGCATTTAGCAAAACTGAAGTCACCTGATTCATAACGGGTATGTTTCAGGTTTCAAATTGGCAAACTTTTTGTGTCAGTCATGTCAAGCAACTTTTCATAATTTGGTTACTGCTAAAATAATTTGGCTATTGTTGGTTATTGTTTTAATGTGTAAACTTGCTAAAAAGCTTGTTTGAGTTTTGGCTTGCTGAGAATTTGCAAGTATAGAGAAATAATCTCTAACAATCTAACCAGGACAAATTTAAATTTGAGATGTAAATCTTGGAAAAAAGTTTTTCCTAAACTGTGATTAGTGAAATTTACTGTTTGAGGTAAAAGCTCATAGGATTTTATTTTGAGTTGTCTGATGGATCATAATAATCCAATCCATCAATAATCAATAATCCACCATCTGAGAGAAATGCCACAAGCTACTCAGAAAATAGGATACTGGTGGGACGTTAGCATTGGGAAAAACTGAAAGGACAATTTTAGCCTCAGTCTAAGATGGGATCCTACTGGCTCAGTTTCCCCATTATGTTCCTTTCAACAGGAATGTTACTCACCTGGCTATTCCTGAGTCTGATTATGAGGTGGATTTGATACTGCATGGTTGGAAAACTGAATTATCTGAATCCAAACAGAGCTAAGGATGTTTTATCCTGTCATATCTGGTCCCTCCAGTCTTTTCTATCAGATTTGTGTCTTCCAGGCTATAGGCCATTCACCTACAGTTGATAGCAAATAGCAGGTACCAGCCAATGTCCTCTCATCATTCCCTGGATGCAGCCTGTGCTTGGTTCCAGTCAACCTTCTTTTTAGGACACTCTATAGGCAGGGACAGCTCTATGCCCCTTGCCAGCAGGGAGCAGTTTCAGAAGCCGAGACCTTCACCCCTTACCCCAAAAGAATTTGGGTCCCATTTGTTGGTGGGGGGGAATGATGAGGATAGAATCTAGACCCCAAAAAGGAAAAACCCTGGACTTTCTCACCTGGCCAAATCTCTGGTTCCCCTGAGGCTATAATCCCATCAACTGGCCTTTCATTGTGGCTATGCCCAATCTCCCAATTCTCAGTTACCTTTAACCTAGTTTAGCCCTCCATTGTCTTACTTCCCTATGACCCCAGGCCACTTCCCACTCTTAATCCTAGCTAGGCTCCATCTTCCCTTGGACACTTGGTCCAGGTCCCTGGCATTCTATTACCTCACAGTCCCAGCAGACTACTTGGCCACTCCTAGATCTCTCCCACAGTCTTTCTGTATATAAAGTTCCTCTTGTCTCCATTAAGGTGCTCAGATTTCTTAAGAGTCTAGCTAATATGGCGGATCTTTAATAAACCTTGTCTTTGAAAAAAAGAGAAAAAAGAAAGAAAGGCAAACTATAGGATTCTGGTAAATCCCTCTTTAAGCCTAAAGAGGAGCCATAGAAATCATTCAAACTTATGCCACTGCTATAAATACTGGTTCTCTCCCAGAAGGGAAACATATTTGTGACTGCTGAACAGGTTATTCCACTTCTTTTCAGATCAACACCCAAATAACTCATGTGATTACAAAATTCAAAGTCCAGTTCCCCTATCCTTCCATATCATGACTTTTATCCCTTGCCACTCTTCATCCTAGCAATGAGGGCCTCTTGTCTCATCAAGAGGTTGAATTACTCAGAAATTTCTCCATTAACTAGGAAGTTGGGGTCCAGAGGAAAAAAAAAGTCCAGAAACTCACTTCGCATGCAACATGGGTAAGCAAGTGTCTGCCCAAGTCATATACCTTTACCTCATGCCAACTATTAATACCTTTTTTCCCTTATTATTTTTAATTAATTTAATTTATTTATTTATTTACTTCCAGTTTTCAACCTTCACTTCCACAAGAGTTTGAGTTCCAATTTTTCTTCCCATCTCTTCCTTCCTCCTAATCCAAGATCATGTACATTCTGAATATCCCTTCCCCCAATTTGCCTTTCCTTCTATCACCACCCCAACATCTCTCATCCCTTTCCCCTTCCATTTTCCTGTAGGGTAGGATTGATTTCTATATCCCATTACCTGTATAACTTATTTCCCAGTTGCATGTAAAAACAATTTTTAACATTCATTTTTAAAACTTTGAGTTCCAACTTGTCTCCCTTCTTCCTTCCCCACCCTCTATCATTGAAAAGGCAAGCAATCCTATATAGGTTGTACATGTGTAGTCATGCAATCACTTCCATAATAGCCATGCTGTGAAAGAATAACTTTATTTCCCTCCATCCTATCCCACCTCCCATTTATTCTATTCTCTCATTTGACCCTGTCCCTCCTCAAAAGTGTTTGCTTCTGATTACCCCCTCCCCAAATCTGCCCTCCCTTCTATCATCCCCCCTCCCCTTATCCCCTTTCTCCCTATTTACCTGTAGGGTAAGATAGATTTCCATACCAAATTGAATGTTATTCAGTGGTATGGAATTGTAATGGAATGGTAAGGAAGGTATGTTATTCCCTCCTTAAGCCAAATCTGATGAGAGTAAAGTTCACTCATTCCCTCTCACTTTCCCCCTCTTTCCCTTCACTGTAAAAGCTTTTTCTTGTCTCTTTTATGTGAGATAATTCACCCCATTCTACCTCTCCCTTTCTTTTTATCCCAATATAATCCTCTCTCACCCCTTAATTTTATTTTTTAGATATTATCCCTTCATATTCAATTCACCCTATGCTCTCTCTCTCTCTCTTTCTGTATACACACACACACACACACACACACACACACACACACACACACATTCCCTCTAACTACCCTCATACTGAGAAGGGTCTCATGAATTACAAATATCATCTTTCCATGTAGGAATGTAAGCAGTTCAACTTTAAGAAGTCTCTTATGGTTTATCTTTCCTGTTTACCTTTTCATGCTTCTCTTGAGTCTTTTTTTGAAAATCAAATTGTCTATTCAGCTCTGGTCTTTTCATAAAAAATGCTTGAAAGTCCTGCAGTGGCCCATGCTATCCTGTGCTCACCTCTTAGCCTGGTGCAACAGACCTTTCTCATCAACCATCCAGGTTGTCTTTGGCTGGAAATTTGTTTCACTCTGCCTTTTTGTGAGTTTAGCTGCTCTAGAATTTATTTCAAGTCATTTTTACAGGTATTTGTAGGGGTTTAGGGGAGAGCTCAAACAAGTCATTGCTTTTACTCCATCATCTTGGCTCCACCCCCCCATTAATAACTTTTGATGAAGGAGAGTGACCTCCTGGGTTCTCAAGATCTTGCTGGAGCAAAGGTAGAAATAGGGAAAAGAAGGTCTGTAGACTCCCTTTTATAGACCAGCAAAAAGGCTGGCTTCTCTCCTAAAAGTGCTAATTAATAATAATAATAATATAGTGCTTTGAGGTTTGCAAAGTGTGGTACATATATATACACATATGTATGTATGTATGTATATACACAAATATATACATATCTATGCATACATATATATGTATACACACATATATATAATCTCATTTGATCCTCACAACAGCAATGAAAGGTAGGTACTAGATAGAAAAGGTAGGTACTAGATGAGAAAAATAGAGGTTAAGTAACTTGCCCAGAAACAAACAGGTAATTAATTCTGAGGCCAGATTTAATTTCAAGTTTTCCTAATTCCAAGTCTAGTGCTCACATCAGTAGGAGCCAATCCATTTACCTTACAGCCAGACTCCATGATGAAGATTTGATTAGGAAATATTTTTTGTCTTCTCAACAAGGTGCCCATTGACATATGTTCACAATTTCCATGAGAAAATATCTTTAAAAATCCCAAAGTTTACCACCCTGTAGGCTGATTAACCCTGTTTCATTCAATATCCTCCCCCTACTCCTGTTTCATGGGAAGTAAGGAATAAATAAAAAAAGAACAAATAGCACTTGATTTGAAGTCAAAAGACCTGGTTTCATATCCTAGTTCTATTACTTAACAACTCTATATTCTAGGGCAATTCACTTTACTGCTTTACCATTATATAATTTAGCTTACTTAGTTGTGAAATGAGAAGGTCGAATTAGGTGATTCCTAAAGTCTATTCCAACCAAATCTTTAATAATATTGTGACAAAAGATTTAACATGTGAATCCTACCAAAGGACATTGTAAAAGAAAACTCTTATGGGCTGGAAATCTCTCATAACCTAGAGTAAGGTCAATTGGCATAATTCCTATTTTCAAAAAGATTGTCCTGAGTCTCAAGTCTTCAAATCATAGAATTTACTGAGCAAGTAACTTCACCTAGTCAGAAAACCAACTTTATCCCCATGTATCTATCTCACTCCCAGCTGGCTGCCTTACTAATTAATCCCTGAAAAAGTGTTAGGTGATTACTGGTTAAAGTGTGACCTCTCCTGTGGGCATTTTTATTTAACTAGTGAGTTCTAGAAGACTTTAAAAAATAAAACTTTATGACCTAGAAAATATAGTTCTAATAATGGGTTTTCAGTCAAGAGAACTGGGTCAAGGAGTCTTCCTGATATCCCTCAAATTGTACCACATAGATGATCACTTACAATGGCTACTTGAAAAGCTATCTAGCCATATCCCTAGAAAGCAAAGCAATTCTTAAAATGGAGCATCTCAAGATTATGAGTCAATCAAAATAAATCATTAAGATCAGTGACCACCTGGGTAGTTTGTTACCCAAATTTTTTCCCATCTACCAGCTTGCTTTGGGACTGAAATCTCCACTATCAGAGATACTTCTTTGAGTGATAATGTTGTCACTAGATCAAATCCACTTGTTACCTCAAAAATCCAGGATATTAATACAAGAGAACCCATGAATCAATTTATGATATTGATGAGTTACAACTTAGCAGGTCTAGATCCTGAAGAGATGAAGCATGAAAAATGAATTATTCCCTGTGTATACAGGTCTGCATTCTCTCTGCATTCAGGCTATCTAAGATAGAGTTCATCTCATGGTTGACTAAGCTCCAATGATGACAAAACCCTTTTTTTTTTCTTGTTCAGTTGTTTCAATTGTGTCCAACTTTTGGTGACCTCATTTGGGGTTTTCTTGGCAAAGATAATGGAGGGGTTTGCTATTTCCTTCTCCAGCTCATTTTACAAATGATGAAACTGAGGAAAACAAGATAAAGTGACTTGCCCAGAGTCATATAGCTAATGTCTGAGGTCAAAATGAATTCAGGTCTTCCTGACTCCAGGCCTGGAGCTCTATCCACTGTGACATCTAGCTTTTCGCTTCACCTAGCATATAAATCTTCACACCTTATAAGAAGGACCTCAAATTTCTTTATCAAAACCTATGCCTGCTGAGTCTCCTTCTGCTTGGATTTCAATGAACATCTTAGCTGTAGGGAGCCTTGTGAGTCAGTGAGTAAACCAGCATGATTAAGCACTTATGTGACAGGATTCTGCTAAACACACTGGGAATATTATACAAGCAGAAAGAAAGTCTTTCCCTACCCTCAAGGAGCTTACATCAAAATGAAGGAAGACAACATATTAAAAACAAACTTAAAAAGCAGCAAGGAGGAGGAAATATTCCTGCAGTGGCATAGTAGAGAAAGTCCAGATGATAATTAGACACTTGTGAATCCACTTACATGTGAATTTTCTAAAGGCAAAAAAGGATGTCCTGAGAATAACAAGAACCACTTGAATTTTATAGTTTTTATTTTTCTGACTAAAACAATTCTATTATCTGTAGCATACTATGATCTAAGTGGTGTTGATGATTATGACAACAAATGATATTTATATAGCAAGTTTAAGTTTGCAAGCACTTTATATGCATTGCAATAGGCACATAATAGGATAGGATAAGATATGAAACATGATAAAATGCTAGACAATACGGCATGATGCATTACAATGTAAGGCAATACAATACAATGCAATGCAATATATCACAATGTTAAAAAGTAACATAACCATGATGTCACATAACATAACATAGTGAGACATGGCTTGAAGTGACAATATGAAGCACTATAGCATAATATGGTATATCATGACATCAGTATAACATAGCATAGCACAGATTGGTATATTATAGTATAATAGCATGATATATGCACTTAGAGGCCACAATGGAAAGACTATTGGACTTGGAGTCAGGAAGACCTGAGCTCAAATTCTGCTATACATACTTACTAGTGACATCCTGGGTAAGTCCCTCAGGCTTTCTTAACTTTTATTTCTTCATCTAGGATAAAATTAATATCTCACTAATTTTATCACCTATCTCTCAAGCCTATTGTGAGGATCAGATGAGGAAACTGTTGCAAAATACTTCAGATTTTTGATACATTAATGCTAACTACTATGATGATCATGATTAATGATATTAACAGATGATTATCAGATTTATTTTTCCAGCCTTCATCTTTCTCCTGACTTCCAGGCTCACATCACTAACTGCCCAAAATAGAAATCATTTTCTTTTCCCTAAATCCTCTTCTTTTCTGAACTTTTCTTACTTCTCTTGAGGGCATCAACATCTTTCTAGTCACCTAGGCTCATAGCAGAGGTGTAATTATAGATTCATCATTCCCACTTACCCCCCCCATGTCCCATCAATCATCAAGTCTTGTCACTTCTACCTTCAAAATCTCTCTTACCTATGTCCACTTCTCTCTAGTCATACAGCTGTCACTCTGCTGCAGGGCCTCATCACTGATGTGGACTTCAGTAATAGTCTTTGGTTGGTATTTCTGCCCCACCTGTCTTCCCACTCCAGATCATCCTTTTGTCACCTGTCAAAGTGATCATCCTAAAAAAACACATCTGACCATATTACTCCTCTCTTGAATAAATTCCAATGCCTCCCAATTTTCCCTGAATCAAATATAAAATATTCTCTTTGGCTTTTAAGACCTTTCACTTCTGTCCCCCTTCCTATTTTTCCAGTATTCTCACATTTTACTTCCCTGCTTGTTCTACAATCCAATGACACAGGCCTTTTTGCTATTCCTCACACAAGACACTCCATCTTCCAACTTCCTGTCTTTTCACTTGATGTCTTCCGTGCCTAGAATATTCTTTCTCCACAGCTTATGCTTACTTCCTTAACTTCCTTCCAGAAACAGCTCAAATCTCACCTTCTGCTAAAGGTCTTTCACAATTCCCCTAATCCTAGTACCTTTTCTCTGCAATTACTTCACTTTCACCCTATATATACCTCGTGTGAATGTAGTTGTTTGCACGTTGTCTCTCCCATTAGAATGGGATCTCCTTGAAGGCAAGGGATTGTGTGTTTGTCTTCTCTGCATCCTCAGATCTCAGGACAGTGTCTGGCAAATAGTTTAATAAATGCCCATTGATTGATGAATTGAAAATACTCAACACCTTTCCCAAGCATGTGTTTCCTTATTTTATGTCATGCTTAATATTAATAAGCGAAGGTTAATTGAACAATGTTAAGTATATCATCGCATTTTTCAAGAAACTTCATGTAATGAAAACATATTCATAGGAAATACCTTGTTAGAGGAGAGCCTTTAAGGCTGCCATTTTCCCTAATAAATTGAATGCTGTTTCATTTAATTTTTATCTTTTTGTTTTATACTTGACAAATATAAAATACTTCAGATTCTTTTTTATAATCTAGAAAAAATTAGCACAGCAGGACCATGCATTTTCTAGAGAGCTCATTCAATTCTAAAACTATGAAACAATCTCCTGCTCTAGAGATTCATTTGTGAAAACCTTCACTGCCAATATTTTTTTTTTAATTTTCATCAAGGGTTCCCTAGACACATGCATAGATAATTTTCATAAAGTTTTACAGAGATGAGAAAGTTAGAAGATAGGTGTTTGTATTCTTCTACTGTCCAAAATCTCTTTCATCCCAATTTAATTTCCCCCTCCTTGAGATCTTCGAAAATTTACTCTGAAGTGCTTTTCAAATCATTTAACCACTAGCATGGATTTTCTCTGTAAAATTTTAGTGAAGTTCAGTCAACCTTCTTGATTTCATTTTCCTGAGTGTCACTCCTTCACATTTCACAAAGGGGACTAAATTTAGAGAGTTCAAATATGTTTTTTAACTGTCATTAATGACAAGAACAATTTTCTATAGACACATTAATTAGCATATCTATTCCATGTTATATTTATTTATTGCCTTCCTTCCAGCTTCATATCTAAACAGTAAGAGCATTGCAGATGTTCAAACTTAGCTGAGTTTCACATTGTTTCCACAGGTTCATTTTCTCTTCCAGTAAATTCCTTCCATACCCTTCATTCTTAGGAAGAGGTACTGCTCCTAATCTTCTAACACCTTCTTACTTAAATTTGGCAAATACATTCTTTGTTCTAAACCTGTGTTGCTTTCAGAATGCCTTGTCTATCTACTTGCCATTGTCAAGTATTTGCTGCCTAAGGCAATTTTTATACTCTTTTGGCCTTCTTATGGCAATTATTTTACATCTATTAAACTTCCTAAGAAACAGAAATAGATCAATGCTTTTAATTTTATCTGTATCTATTTGATCAGTGTAATGGAGGGTGTTAATTAGGACGCTACTAAAGAATTAGTTTCTTCACAGACCTGTTAACAAAATCACAACTTGCTGGGGGGGAGGAAAGAATGCTTTGTTGCTATTATTTTGTTACTATTATTCTTACTGTGCCATCTTGGCAAATAACATATGGTTTGCTTTGAACTAATTCTATTTGTTGGCTAACAATTCAAGGTAAATGTACCTGTAGAGCATTCATGACCCAGAGTTTGGGGAATGTGTATTCATATAATAACTTGAAATTGGGGTAGTTATTCACGTGGGGACCCAACCTGAAAGTGTGAAGTAGGGCAAGGTGGTGGCTAGCCCAGATTGGCTGCTACACAAAAATCAGCAGGTCATTTGAGGTTTTGTCATCATATATAGGGTCTACTCATTTTCATCCTTTCTTTTAACTTGATACTGATTTTTAACTTTGCTCTGATTGATGATCTGATTATGCAGAGTTAAAAGCATCTTTGGCTTCTTTGAAGAGAACCATTGGCTATAAATTATTTATGTCATTTGATTTTATTTATATCAACAGTATCAATATAGTCATAATTCAATACATCCAATAGTATGTCAGCTTCTTAGCTATAGAAAGAATACTTTCAGAATACCAACAGTTAAATTATTGTTTATATATAATCTGACTGTGTGATTCTTAGCATCACTTGCCCCTTTTTCTGTGATGATTTGTTCACTGTGGATGTAGAAGTGGGATGATGCTGACTAGAAATAAGGACTGCTTTATCTTTCTGTTTCTATTTTTTGAAATTTTTTTTCTTATTGTTACATAAAAAAAATTTATTAAGTTGGTAGTGGGGAGGTGATTATCCCAATTTTACCAGTAAGCAAAGGCTTATTGAGCCTAATTGTACTTGAGGCTAAGTACAATAACATTCCCTATTTTGCTAACTAAAAAGAGTTATTTGTTCTGGGGAAAAAAAAAACAAAACTATTTCAGCAGCTATAAGAGTGACTAATACAGTCTTTAAAGGGATAAATCAGGAATATGTGACTACTCCAAAAACAAAACAAAACAAAAAAAAATAGGTTTACATTTATTTAATAGGTCCTCTTAGGAGGGATATACATAAAAGTAATTAAAAAAAAAACACCTCAAAGACTTTAATTCTTCCTCTACTTATTTAGGATACTCCAGAACCAATGACTTATCAAATACATGGGGTCAGGGACCTTAAAATAATCTAGTGCAACCCCCAAACTTTACAAGTATGGAAACTGAGACCCAGAGAGGTTAAATTGTCTTACTTTAAATTTTACAAATAGTAAACACAAAGCCAAGATTCCAAATCAGGTCCTCTGACATCTAGTTGATACCTATTAAGTACCAGAGATGAGAGCCAGCTCAAACTGAATAAATTCCTTTGAATTCAAGTCCAACACTTAATTTTTCACAACATGGATTCATAATTGATTGAATTGCCAAAGCAAAATTATGACTGAATGGGAGATTTCATTTGTCCATGTGTTGGGGGCGACTGTAGCTTTAAAACTATTGATAACAAACCTCCTGAATCAGTAATGACTGACGATCCATCATTGGATTTTAATTATAGAATGGGTAAAAATGGATCCAAACAGCTTGCTCTCATGCTAGCTTACCTTCAATTGACTTTTCCCACAGATGCTTCCAGGCTTTAAGTCACCATTTTATAAATCATAATGCAAACTTCAAGCATCTGAAAGGCAGTACTAAATTAAAACGTATAATTAACTTCAAGTAATGGAGAAATCTCAGAGGAAGAATGTATCTTTGGGGAAGGTCTATAAAAAAAGCTTATAAAAGGACTTTGAAATATTTTCTTTTTTTTTTCTTTTGGCCTACTAAATACAATTCCTAGTCTCTAAACTTTTTAGAAACATATTTCTTTTGCTGATTTTCTGATCTGATGGATTTTAAGAAAAAGCTCACCTCAGTACATTCTTGAAGTTAACATTTTATAGGTGTCTTCATTTGGCAGACATAAATTTAGGCTATGTCAGCAAACCAGGGTACCTTACTACTTACTCACTCTGCAGATTACCCAGAGATGGGAGCTTAACCCCTTTGCAAGCCAGGAAGACAATTGTCCTGGGAGTTGTGAACTCCCCAGCACTTTCATCTTGGATAGTTCCAAGTGTAACACTAACCAGAGGGAGTAAGATGTAGAGGAAAGAGTACTGGACTTAGGGAAAGTGATGGGGATTGAAATCCTAATTCTGTCAATTACTAGGTAAACCTAGGAAAGACACATTATATCTTTGGGTTTTAGTATTTTTTATCTGTAAAATGGGACTGTTATTTAACCATTCTTTAAAGCAATTTGGAATTATGCCAAAAGGCCTATAAAACCATGTGTACCCTTTGACTAAGTAATATCACTAGTAAGTCTGTATTTCAAAGAGATGAAAAATAAAAAAGGAAAAGGACCCATATATTCAAAACTATTTGTAGCAGCTCTTTAGTGGTGGCAAAGAATTAGAAATTGTAGTGATATACATCTATTGGGGAATGGCTGAACAAGTTGTGGTATATGATTGTGATGGAATACTATTGTGCTATTAAAAAAAATGACAAGCAGGATGCTCTTAGAAAAACCTGGAAAGACATAAATGGGAGAGGATTTTAGGAAGACAGCAGGGTAGGTCAAAAAATTCCAAGCTCCCCAGATTTCCCCTACAAATGAGACAAAATAGCACCTCAGGGCAAACACAGAGCAGGAAAAAATAAATTAGAGTTGGGGCAGAACAGTGGGCCTTCTGGGACAACTAGAGAAGGACTGAGGTTTGGTCCCTGTGAAGTATAAATGCCTCCAGGCAAGTTCTGATAAGACAACAAGCCCTGGGGCTAGCTGGGTTGGGAAGCAGCCTCAGCCCCAGCCACAGGAATTTTCATCTCCAGGACAGTGTGGGGAGTTGGGTTTCTGAGCTGAAGAAGATTAAGGGAACCTCTGCTGATAAGGCCCAGCTGTGCTGCTGAGAGGCCCTCGGAGAGAAGGAACCAACCCATGAGTACAGAAGCAGTGGGGCAGGGATGCTGCTGGCTGTAGGCATCTACAGGAAGGAGGAGCTCCTGGTTTTGGTTCCAGGTCAGAGAGGAAAACTGAAGTAGGATCTGAGACCAGAGGCACTGCCCTCCATATCACAGGATTAGAAGTGATTACAATAATCATTTTTTTTAAATGAGCAGGCAAAGGAGAAAGAACTCAATCACAGAAAGTTACTGTGGGAGTAGAGAAGACCAGGGTTCATCTTCAGAGGAGCATACTGAAGCAAAAATAGCCTCTCCTACCCCAAAGAGTAACATCAAATGGACACCTTCCCAAAAATAATTCATAGAAGATCTTAAATAAGACTTTAAAAATCAAATGAGAGAGATTGAGGAAAAATTTTAAAAAAGAAATAAGAACAATCCAAGAAAAACAAGAAGATTACAAAAAGAAAGTTAACCAATTGAAAAAAGAAAAAGATCTAGAATCTTAAGAAAACAACTTGGAAATTTGAATTGGGCAAGGGGAAGTCAGTGAAGCTTTAAGACACCAAGGAAGTAATAAAACAAAATGTAAAGAATGAAAAAGTAGAAGAGAATGCGAAATATCTTATAAGAAAAACAACTGACAAAAAATTAAAAAAAGAAAAATAACTGACCTGAAGAATAGATCAAAAAGAGAAAACATAAGAACAATCAGACTACCTGAAAGCTATGATCAAAAAAGAATCTTGATACAATAATACAAGAAATACTTAGAGAAAATTATCCTGAAGTGTTAGAATAAGAGGGGAAAGTAGAAATAGAAAAAATCCACTAATCACCACCTGAAAGAGATCCTACAAGGAAAACTTACAGGAATATTATAGCTAAATTCCAAAACCCCCAACTCAAGGAGAAGATATTATGAGAAACAAGAAAAAAAATTCAAATATGGCAGAGCCATAATTAGAATCACACATGACCTAGTGGTGTCTACACTAAAATACCGTAGGTCTTGGAACACTATATATTGAAGAGCAAAACAATTAGGGTTGCAACTAAAAATACCATAGCCAGCAATGTTAAGCATACTCTGAAGGGAAAAAAAAAACAGACATTCAATGAATTGCCAGACTTTCAAGATTTTATTGCAAAAAGACTTGAACTCAATAGAAAATTTGACATACAAGATCTAAGAGAAATATGAAGTAAAAATCAAAGACTACATATGAGTGACTCAATAAGGACAGACTGTTTACTTTTTATACAAGGAAATGTAAACCATATGTCTAAGATTATAATTAGTAATTGGGTAATTCAAAAGAAAGATTGGGGTAGAGATGAGTATGATGTGATTCTAAAAAATAATACTGTCTAGGAAAAGCTAAAAAGAGTAATTATCTTATACAAATGAGATGCAAGAAGAAGAACTGACGTGGAGGAATTAGATGGGGGAGTAGGGCTAGTAGTTTTGGAACCCTACTGTTATTGGGAATGGGTTAAAGAGGGGATAATATGTATCTAGAAGGGTATAAAAGTCTTCTAAATTCAGATAGAAACAAAAAGACAAGGGGAAAGGGTGGGGGGAGAGGATAACTGAGGGATCTTTTGAGGGGGATAGCTTGAGTAATAGGAGGGCAAGGTAGAGGGTAGAAGTAAAGTAGAGGCATCAGGAAGGGTAAGAAATAAGATTTATAGACAAACATAAAATAAAGATCAGGAGTAGAATTTATTAGGGGAAAAAGGAGGGGTAGTAATCATAATCTCAGTCAAAGATTTAATCAAAAGAGAAAAACAGGCAAACTACACTCTATGTCAGCCATATTAATCAATAATGTTTTAGAATATTTAAAATAACTAGACAGTATAAGGTTGGAATATTGCTGTGGTGTAGGAAATGATGAACTGGTGGACTTAGAAAAATATGGAAAGACTTGGACTTATGAAGAGGTTATCCACCCTCAGAGAAACAGGACAAACAAGTCTAGTTACATGCATGTATATGAACGTATGTCCATATATCGGTATGATTATAGATATCTTAGAATAAATAAAGTGGGGGTAAGATGTAAGGAGGCTGGAAAGGTAAGGAGGTTTGGGTTATGAGGGGTTTTGAATGCCAAAAGTCATTTTATATTTGATCCTGGGGGCACAGGGAGCCACTGGAATTTATTGAGTTGGGTGTATGTGCAACATATTTGGACCTACACTTTAGGAAAAGAACTTCAGAGGCTGTATGGAGGGTGGAATGGAGTAGGGAGACACTTGACACAGGCAGACTCACCAGAAGGCTATTGCAATAGTCCAGGTGTTAGGTAATGAGGGTCTGCACTAGAGTGGTAGCAGTGCCAGAGGAGAGAAGGGAACATATTCAGGAGATATTGAAAAAGTGAAATCAATAGGCCTTGACAACAGCTTGGTGGAAGGGGTGTGTGTGTGTGTGTGTGTGTGTGTGTGTGTGTGTGTGTGTGTGTAAGATATTGAGCAGGAGCTAAGGTTGATACCCAGGTTGTAAGCCTGTGGGACTGGGAAGATTGTGTTGCCTTCTACAGTAATCAGGAAGGTAGGTAGGAAGGGGAAGGGTTTGATGAAAGATTATTGAGTTCAGTTTTGGACATGTTAAGTTTAAGATGTCTGCTGGACATCCATTTCAAGATATTTGGAAGGCAGTTGGAGATGTAAGATTAGAAGCTAGCAGAGAGTTCAGGGCAAGATAAGTAGATGAGAGAATCATCAGCATGGAAGTGGTAATTAAATCCATGGAAGCTTCATCAAGTGAAGAGTAGAGGGAGAAAAGAAGAGTGTCCCGGCCAGAATCCTGTGGGACAATTGTGGTTAGAGGGCATGATCTGGAAGAGAATTCAGCAAAGGAGACCGAGAAGGAGCAGTCTGATAGGTAAGAAAACCAGGAGAGAATAGTGCCTCAAAAACCGAAGGAGGAAAATGTCAAGGAGCAGAGAGAGTGATCAACAGTATCAAAGAGAATGATAAACCTTCAGAGAGGTTTAGGAGGATGAGAACTGAGAAGAAGGCATCACGTCTGGCAATTAAAAGATCGGTAGTAACTTTGGAGAAACCAGTTCGGGTAGGATGATCAATCAATCAATAAATATTTATTGAGTGCCTACAGCAGAGTGCCAGGAACTCTGCTAAGTGCTGGATGATGAAGTTGGAATTCAGATTGTAAGGGTTCAATGTGTAGATGTTGTAAAGGAAATTTCTGGATCAATACAAATTCATGTAATCAAATCCCAACTGAGACCTCACTGTTGCAGGCATACTTATTATTCCTCCTGATTAATTCTCTATACTACTTTTCTCAGCAGCTGTTGTAAAACTTCTTTTCTCTGCCTAACCTCCTAATGACCCTTTCTCCCCTTCTATCTCTTGCCCTCTGGGTAAATGTCTTTGGCTTCAGTTTTATTGAGGTGATAAAGACTGCTATAGCTGCCATTCATAACCCTAGAGAAAGAAGACTGATTCACCAGATCAACAACTCATTATTCAATATCTTCAACTTGAGACCTTATAATTATCTCAAATTCAACATGTCAAAAACAGATCTCATTATCTTCCCTCCAAACTCTTCTAACTTCCCAATTTCTGTTGAGGGCACGAACATCCTTCAAGCCACCCTGTTTGCCAATCTGAGTTTTCCTTGAATTTTCATTCTTCATCAGTCTCACATTTTCATCATTATCACATTTTAATAGTATTTTAAAGTTTGCAAGGTGCTTTATTTTTATTTTATTTATTTGTATTTGGAGGTAATTAGGTTTTTTTTTTTAAAGACTTGCCCAGGGTCACACAGCTAGTAAGTGTCTGTGGCCAAATTTAAACTCAGGTCCTCCTGACTCCAGGGTTGGTGCTATACCCACTGCACAACCCAGCTGCCCCTGCAAAGTGCTTTGTATTATAAGTATTATCTCATTTTTTACCTCACAACAACCCTGGGAGGTCAGTGCTGTCATTACCTCAATTTTGCAGTTGATGGAACTGAGGCAGACAGGTTGAATGATTTGCCTAGGGTCACACAGCAAGTAAGTGTCTAAGGCAGAATTTGAGCTCAGGTCTTTCAGATTCCAGGTCCTGCACTCTAGCCACTACACCAAGAAGTTTTTGTAAATAAGTTGCCTTACATTTATTTTTCTGGTATAATTGCTATTGTTTAACATTTGTAGAACTTTTCCAAATAGTAATGGGTAGTGGGAGCATTCTTGATTTATGTCAATATTTCCAGGAAATGTCTAATATTTCTCCATTACAAATAATGCTATTATTTGAGTGTGCTTTTTCATCACATTAAATTCTGTGTGGATTTTTGTTGTTGAAAATAATTAATTTTTAAAAACAGTCCTGATGGAGTCAGGTATTTTTAAGTGTTTTAGCATTAATAAGTATTGATCTTTGTCAAAGGCTCTCCCTCCCCGTCAGACTATTTATATAATTGTGCATTTTAAATGTTATTGTTTTAATATAATTATATAATTGTTTTTTCTAATTATATTGAATAATTTTTGTTTTTGGTCTAGGATTTTATTTTTAAAAATTGCATGAATATTTGATAATGGTCAAATGTTCTTTGTTGACTTTATCCTTATCTGGCTTGTCCCTACCTTTTTGCACCAAATTTGTTTCATAAAAAAGAGCTTGATAGAATGTTTTCTTTCTCATTTTTTGGCAGATTATTTGGGTAGTATAGTTGAGGGTAGCTAGGTCACATAGTAGATAGTGCTGGGCCTGGAGTCAGAAAGACTCATCTTCATGAGTTCAAATGTGCCTTAGATACTTACTAGCTGTGTCATTTAGCCCTGTTTGCCTCAGTTCCTCATCTGCAAAAGGAAATGGCAAACCACTCCAGTATCTTTGCCAAGAAAACCCCAAATGGTCATGAAATGTCAGACACAACTAAAATGACTGAACAGAAACAACAGTAGCATAGCTATTAGTTGCTCTTTAAATGTTTCCTAGAACATACATGTAAATCCATATCACCAAAGATATTTTATGCACTAAGGGTTTTTGTCATAACTAATGTATGATTTTTATTTCAAAATTCATATCCCACTAATGATCATGTTCTATACCTACTTCTAATAGTGAGTACTGTATATCTCAGATTTGACTGCAAGTTCAAGATGATTAATCCTTTCCTTACCCCAAATCTAACTTCATCTTCATGTTGATTTCCTTTAAGAAAGTGATCAAATTACTTAATTCACACTGATGTGTCAGAGAAATTCTTAACAAATAGCCTTATTTTTCATCTTTAGAAAACGATTTTATTTGAAGAGAAAAATACTTAAGGCAAAGTAATGAATAAAATTGCAAAATTTCAAGCACTCGGGTGTGTAGTGAGAATAAGTTTTTAGTTACTCAATAAGACAGTAAAAATAAATTTCTCAACTTAGTAGAGAGAATAAGTTTTGTTACCTTAATAAGATACTTGGCCAACTTTAACATATCAATCCATTTTGTTTTAAGCGTTCATTTTGTGATTAAATTATTTTGAGTATGTTTTCTTTTTTCTTTAAGTTGTTTTTTAACAACTTAAAGATCTTAACAAGATAAGCACTTGTGGGGTACGATGTGAAGATAAGAAATGATAATCACCCTATACTCTATCCTGCTTAGCCAATCTGTACTATTGTGTTCTATGACTATGCACCTATACAGAGTGCAGCATTTTTGTAAGGATATTGATAATAAACCAATCAAAAACAAAAAAAATTATTAAAATCCTACCATGTGCCAAAGTAGGTGCAGTAGATACAAAAATGAAAATAAACCATCGCTACCCTCAGGGAGCTTACACTCAATCTAGGAAACCAACTTATAAAGACAGAAATGCATGGAGAAAAAAGACAACAAGGATGATGCCATATGAAAATTGATAGAAAGACCTGGGTATATTTTCTTTGCCCAAGAGAAGGCTTCAGAAGGACTTGCTTTCTGACTTCAAATATATGAGGTATTCTTATATAGATGGAGGATTAGATTTGTTTGGCTTATCCCCAGAGGGCAAACAAGAAGTGGTATGTAGAAATTGTAAAAAGAAACAAATTTTGGCTCAGTATAAGGAAAATATTCTGAAAAATTCAAGCTTTCTGAACAAAAAACAAAAACAACAACAACAAAAAAAAACAATGAGCTACCTACCCCACAGACAGCAAGTTCTTCGTTACTAATGCTCTTCAAAAAGGGACTGCATGGCCAATTTTCCTATTATAGAAAAGATTTTGGTTAAGGAATGAGTTGAACAGATGGCCTCTGAGACTTCTTTCAACATGGAGATTTTATGATTCTGGTACTTTCTTACAAAACAATTCAAAAGTTACAATCCTTTTTAGACTTAAACCGAATAGACATATTGCATGTAGCAATGAGAAGACATGACATATTGTTGTTCCATTTTTGTTTTTGACTGTGTCACAATGTTTGGTAATGGACTATGGTTGACTGTAGGCACACATTCTTAAGTATAACAAACAATCAGAGTAAAAGAGTTAAGTGGCAAAATTTCCATTTGCTTCCTCTCTTACTATTTTTCTGTATCCACCTCATCCACGTATGTAGAGACTCCAAGCAGCCTTATATTTGGGCCTGAATCTCCACCCTGAAGGCTTGTCCCCTTGGGTGTTGCCTCCTATTTCTAGACTTTTCCCCCACGAACCTACCACTCTTCTGTTCCATTTCCTAAGTTCCTTGCTAGAGTCGTAGAATGTTAGTGATGGAAAGAAACATATACATCTAGTCCAAAACTTTCATATCACAGCGGAAAAAACTAAGTCCAAGAAATGTTCATTTGAGGCACACAGTTAATAGATGGTAAAGCCAGGACTCAAATCCAGATCTCCTGATTCCAAGTTCAACATTCTTTTTCTTATGCTTCACAGATGATTAGATAGAGTGAAAAGTATAACATAAAAAGTATAAACAAGTTAAAACATTAGTACTGACTTAAATTTAATCCAAAACAAATTTGTTGAACATGTTACCTTTCAGGGTATGGTGAGCATAGTTGAACACTATTTTGGAAAAAAAAAAGTATTTGTGACTCAGCAGGAAGAACAACCTAAAAACCTTTTTACTAAATACCCTTGCTTAAATTGGTTTCCATCATCAGGTTCTGGATCTCTCCAATTTTATAGCTATGTGGCACCCAATCATAATCCTGAATCCATGAGGAAAGCTACTTATTTTCCTCTGGATGTGAGCAATATTGCCCTCTACAAGTTGCCTAGACAATGGCCCCCTCACTTTTGCTTCAAGATCCCCCAGTTCCCTGAGCTTTTCTGACAAAGAAGGGGGCTTACCATCTTACCTTGTGTTTTCGATGGTGGACACTCCTTTGTTGAATGATGAAAATCTCTCTCACAGTCCAGTGTTGTCAAATAAAAGGACAAGTTGATCTGCAGGAACAGTAAGAAATGATGATCTTGGACCAAACTCTGGGGCCAATATTTACAACCAACATGGTTATAATCATCCAACCAATGGACCTAGGAACTGGTTCCCCAGCATTGTTGTTGTTGTTCTGTCTTTTCAGTTGTGTTCCACAATTCATGATCCTGTTTGGATGGACAAAAATTGGGGGTTTTCTTGGCAAAGATACTGCCATTTCCTTCTCCAGTTCATTTTATGAGGCAAACAGGGTTAAGTAAGTTGCCTATGTCTGAAGCCAAATTTGAACTCAGATTCTTCTGACTCTAGGGTCAGCACTCTATCTCCTGTACTACTTAGTCCACCTTCAAGATTCGCCTCTCTTACCCAGTTACTAGTTCCTTTGTATGACGATCTTCTTTCTCTCCCTCTGATTTCCCAACTCAATCCTTTGTTTTACTGTTTGACCACTAATTGGGAAAACTGGCACTAGCCCACCAACCCCTATTCATTTCTCTATGTCGTATAACTGCTAAAAGTTTCAATGACCTGCTCTACTGACTTGTAGGCATGACAGATACCAAATATGTGGTCATTGTGGTTGTTGTTTAGTTGTTTCTGTTGTATTAGACTTTTTGAGACCCATTTTTAGGGTTTTCTTGGCAAAGATACTGGAATGGTTTGCCATTTCCTTCTCTGGCTCATTTTATAGATGAGGAAACTGAGGCAAATATGGTTTAATGACTTGCTCAAGGTCACACAGCAGGTAAAGTATTCGAGGTAAGATTTGAACTTGGGTCTTCACAATTCCAGGCCTGATGTTCTACCTACTGCTCCTTCTACCTAGAACTGTTTGTTAGCTAACCACAATTTGATGCGATTCAAATAGTGACTCATTTGCTTTCTATGTGGCCTTGGGCAAGTCATTTAAATTCTTTGAATTTTTTTTTTCTTATATAAAGTAAAATAGACGAACTAGATGGCCTCAAAGATCTCTTCTAGCTCTAGGGAATCCTGTATTCTTCTCCCTTAGCAACTGTTGTCATTTTTTTTTATTTTACCAAAAATATGATCCCTAATCCAAAGTAGTAATTAATGTGAGAACTACAAGCACTAAGGCTAGCCCGGTGGGGGAAGTGTTTGAAGGGCAAATTTTTAATGGCCTTTAAATCATGTTCCCTAAATAACTGTCCATAAAAGCTGTCTTCACATAAGAATGGATCTGGGCATAGACATCTAGCATCAGTGGAGTCTCGAGAAACCGCACTCATCAGAGGTTGACATGTGGCCCCTGTATCTTTAGAAAGTCCATAATTGCTGGTTTGTATCTTGAGTGTCTCTTGATAGCTGACAGCACTAGAAGGGATTGTACATTATGATTGTTGGGGTTGAACCATCCCATTACTTATAATTCAGTGAATGAGAATTCCTTTTGTTAGACTCATTGAGCCCAGAACAAGGCCCAGTGAGTTTGCCCCACCCCACATCAAAGTCTAGTCTTCCTCATTAAAAACAAATGCATCAAAATGCCAGAGAAAATTGGAGCCAAGTTTGCCTGTTTAATTGGCTTAGGTGATCTGTAACTACATATCACTAATGCATTCAGGAGATGTAAGGAAGCTCAAGCCATTCTTTTTATGAAGAAATATTACCTTACTCAGGAACTATGCACAGCATGAAATTCATTAGTGAGGTTTGTGTATTTGGGGAGAGGGAGTAAGAAAGGGAGGTCAGATAGAAGTACATCCATGTTCCCATGGTAACAAAACTAGCAGCCTGACTACAGCTCTGTCTTGGTTCTATATTTTTAAGAATTTCATTCCTATCAGGGGTCCAACATTCCCTAGGAAGGAAGCGTAGTTTCTCTTCTATACATTATAGTTTTTTTTTCCTATTTTTCCAAAGAGCACCACAAGCCTGAGAGAACAGAATTGAAGCTTAGAAATGTGGAGAGGTATTGAGGAAAAAAAAATAGATCTGCCATTCCATAACTGATACAAATTGTCACTGAGATAACAAGATAGTGGGGATGGGGAAATAGGAAAGGAAAAGAGGGAGGGGTGAGATGCCCCCTAGACTTTATGGAACCCAATTGACTGCTCACCTCCTGATCTATCTCCACATCTTTCCCAACATCACAGTTGCTTCCTAATGTACCCTTATAACTCAGAAATCAGAGAAACAAAGAAGCACAGAACTGGAGATTTGGAAGCAGGGGTGTGGTGTAGCCATCTAAGACAGGCTCAGGATAGATGGTTGTTAAATTTTCAATGTAAGCATTTATACTTCAGAAATTAGAAAACTCTACAAATCAGGGCTTAATTTTTATTGTTTTGTTGATTACCTAGACTTAAGAAGTTGATGGAGAAAATATTAATAATGCAGACTAAACTTCAAAGTGTTTCCTGAATGCATTCTTTTTGTAGAGAGCTGATTGCTAAACATCTACCAGCACACTATTGGTTGAATTCCTCATGCAGTCAGTCTTCAGGCATCTGTTTAAGGCTCTCTAAGAAAAGGGAACCTACCTCCTCTCAAGGCTGTAAATTTCATTTTGGAAGATTTTCCCTAACATCCTGGCTTAATTTCCTTCTTTTCAACTTCCACCAACACATCCTGGTTTGTTCTTCTGGGCAAACCTATTATAGAGAAATAACAGCTCTTTAGAAGTCAGATAGCTAGCCTAGCTCTGGTTCTACCTAGAGGTTCAGAAAGATGATGATGATGATGATGATGATGATGATGATGATGATGATGATGA
>NW_020954556.1:12248337-12266654 GCF_900497805.2 Vombatus ursinus
ATGATGATGATGATGATGATGATGATGATGATGATGATGATGATGATCAAGGTTGTGGTGGTGGCAGTGGTAGTAGAGCTATTGGGATGACAGGTTTTTTCATACTATTTATTAAGGTTCTAACAAACAATTGATGCTAAAGGAAAACTTGTCAAAAGTTTGACATGCTCTATCATGTTTCAAACTCAAGGTTAACTTGTGAACTTAGGGGGAAAAAAAACATGACCCAATAAGTTAAGAAAGACAGTCTCTTCCCTTTAGTTCCTCTCATATTCTTCTACCAATTCTTACAGAAATAAGCAGGTAAAAATGACAGTCAATTTGAATTAAATGCTACAATGATGGGCTGTGCATTGCTATTCTTTTTTTTTTTTTAGGCATTTGGGGTTAAGTGACTTGCCCAGGGTCACACAGCTAGTAAGTGTCAAGTGCTTGGTCTGAGGCCGGATTTGAACTCAGGTCCTCCTGATTTCAGGGCCGGTTCTCTAACCATTGCACTACCTAGCTGCCCCTTGCATTGTTATTCTTGATATTCACGTATATATATATATTTTGACAAATATTATTTACTTAAAGTAGGTGAACCATGAGATATCAATTTTATTGAAAGATTTAGTGTTTAAGTTCTTAAATTATTTCAAAATTATTCAAAAGTTTCTTGTAATTTTTTTTTCTATTTTCAAATTTTAATCATAAAAAAAATGTAATTAGGCAGCAAAGTGTCATAATGTCTAGAGAACTGGAGTCAGGAAGACCTGAGTTGAAATCCTGTCTCAGTCACATACTAGTCATGTGATCCTAGGCAATTCATTTGACTTCTCTCAGTCTCAATTTTCTCATATGTAAAATCAAGATGACAAAAACCTTTACCTCCAAGTGTGGATTGAATGAGGATTGAATGAGATAGCATATGTAAAGCACTTTTCAAACCCTATAGCAACATGTAAATGCTACTGTTATCACTATTAAATATGACATTAATGAACATGTATTATATAGTATTTTATAATTTTAATAGTTAATAATAAAATAACTTATGTCTGGGAATGCTATTGTAGCCATGGAGATGATGGTGATGATTTTGATAATGATACTAATTGTGATGATAACCATGGTAACCATAGTATGTATGATTATAATGGTGTATATGATGATCATCATGATGGTAATGGTGAAAATTATTTTCATGATTATATCAACGGTCGCAATGGCAAAAATAACAATGGTGATAATGATGGTCCCAGGCCATCTCCCTTGCACAAACCACTCCTCTTTTCCCCATCTTGAATGATTGATGAACCAATTCAACTCTACACTGTCTTTCTCTCTTAAATATCTATCATACCGCTCCTCTATCTTATAGCTGATTACACAAACCCAAGCTTCAGCTTTAGATCACTCCTACTAATTGCTACCTTTACTCCTGCAAATGTATTACTGTATGAAGATGAAGAAAATCATGCAACCATTTTGATTCGGTCACTACAAATTTATGTTACACAACCTCAACTGGACTCTTACTACTACTAGCCATTCCTACTATACTTATATGAACTCACTATTCCACTCTCCATAGTGGTTCTTCCTTTTCATTCTTTTTCAAATGTTGTATGGCTTCCCCTTCCCCATTTTTTCAGCTGAGTCATTATATTTTCCAGGAAAGAAATGGGTCATTCACTGTGAACACCCGCTTCTTCCTTCATCCTTATTTCATCACTCAGACAGCTTTTGCCACTATCTCCTGCTTTACCCTTATTCCTTGTCAAGGCTAGCCCTGCTACTTTTTCAAGTTGTTGTTGCTGTTGTTTTGTCCTTCATTCCTGAAGAGGGTCATGACATCAGGGAAGTGATGCCATGGCATGCAAGTGAACTGGATTTAAGTGAGAGAGGGTTGTGCAAAGTCACCAGCTTCACTTTCTCCTCTGGAGCCCTCTGAGTCCAATGGCTAGATATAGATCTGGACAACTGGAGATGACCCAGGATGCAGTGGGGATCTTGGTCTTTTCAAGCTAAGGTTTTTAAGAGCCTTAATCACTGAATGAGCATTCCCTCAGTCAAACTGAGACCTGTTAAAGATCTTAGCTTGAAAAGGCCAAAGTCCCCCATTTTTTTCAAGTGATCTCAATCCATCCCATCTCCTCCAAGAGATTGCCCCCTCTGTCACCCCCACTCTTATACTTATTTTAGATCACTCTCTATCTACTAGTTTATTTTTCTCTGCCTACAAACATACCCATGTCTCCTTCCCCACCTCCTGAAAACAAAACAAAACAAAACAAAAAACAATTCTCACTTGATTCTTTCATCCCTGCTAGCTATCAACCTATATCTCTTCTGTCCTTTGTAGATAAATTCCTTGGAAAGGCTGTTTAAAATAGGTGCCTCCACTTTCTCTCCTCCTACTCTTTTCTTAACCCCTTATAATCCAGTTTCTAACCTTATCCTTCCATAGAAACTACTCTCTCCAAAAGTGGCCAAATCCAATGGCCTTTTCTCAGTTCTTATTCTCCTTGACTTCTCTGTAGTTTTTGACCCCGTTGATTACTCTCCCCTCTTTGATACTCTCTTCTCTCGAGGTTTTCTGGACACCACTCTCTCCTGGATCTTGTCCTAAGTATTCAACCACTTTTTTCTGTCTCCTTTTCTGGATCCTCTTCCAGATCATTCTCTCAAACTGTAAGTGAACCTCAGGGTTTTCTCCAAGGTGTTCTTTTCTTCTCCCTCTATTCTACTTCACTTCCTAATATCAGTTCACATGGATAGAAATACCATCTTTACACTGATGACTCTCAAATCTACCTTTTCTGCCTGAAACTCTCTGATGACCTCCAATCTCACATCTCTAGCTGCCTTTCAGAAATCTCTAACTGGATATCCAGTAGAAATCTTAAACTCAACATGTCCAAAACTGAACTGATTATCTTTCCCTCTAAAACCTCCTGTAAAGGGCAATACTATCATTCTCATCCCTCAGGTTCACAAACTAGAAGTCATCCTGGACTCCTCACAATCTCTAACCCACCTATATTCAATCAGTTGCCAAGACCTGTTGATTGCACATTTGCAACATCTCCTGAATATGCCTCCTTCTCTCCTTTAATTAACATTGTTACCACTCTAGTGAAGGCTCTCATTATCTCATGCCTTGATTATTGCAATAGCTGGCTGATGGGTCTTCCTGCCTCAATCTCTCCTCACTCTGAAAGGCAGGTCTTATCCTGTTACACCCCAACTCAATAAACTCCAGTGGTTCCTAAATTGCCTCTAGGATTAAATCCAAAATGTTCTGCTGCTTCAAAGCTGTTCTTTATAACCTAGCCCCCTCCAACCTTTTCAGTCTTCTTATACCTTACACTCTTTAATATATACTATTAGATATAGTGGCACTGGCCTCCTGGACTTTCCACAAACAAGACACTCCATCTCTTGGCTCCAGGCATTTTCTCTGGCATTGTCTCCCATGCTTAGAATGCTCTCCCTCCTCCACTCTGCCTACTGACCTCCCTAATTTCTTAAACAAAATCTGGTTAAGCCTTCTCCAAACTCTCTTAATTCTAATGCCTTCCCTCTGTTAATTATTTCTTTTGTTCCTCTATATAGCTTCCTTTCTATATATTTGTTTACATGTTGTTTTCCCCAATAGATTGTAAGCTACTTGAGGGCAGAGACTATTTTTTTCCTCTTTTTGTATGCCCAGGGCTTAGCACAGTGCTTGGCACAGAGTAGACAATGAATGTTTGTTGATTAGTTTAATTGATTGATGGTTATTATGGAGAAAGTGATTGTGATAGTTATGGTGATTGTGATGAGGAGGATAATGAATAGGATTGTAATAGTGGTGGTGTTGATGATGGCATTGATAGTAGTGATTATGATAATGATGATTAGAATAATAATAAAATCTAATATATATCTATATCTGTCTATCTATCTATTCATCTCTATCACTATGTGCCAGTACTGTGCTAAGCTCTTTATAACTGTTATCTCATTTGATCTTTACAATAATACTGGGAGATAGGTGTGATTTTTATCCCCATTTTACACAAGGGGAAACTCTGATGAATAGAACATAAATGACTTGCTCAGGGTCACACAGCTAGTAAGTCTCTGAGGGCAGATTGAACTCAGGTCTTCCTGATCCCAGGCCCAGCCCATTAAATGAGCAAAAATTCTAATATTAACTAAACTGGAAAAGAAAAGATACCAAATTTCTTGTATGAAATAAATGATATTTATACCTGAACCATGAAGAGAAAAAATAATCCCTGATTAATATAAAATTTAATTAAATGTTAGCAATGAGACTATATATTAAAAATAGTATGTACTATGACTAAATCAAAATTCTACTAGAAATGCAGAAGTATTTCAATATTAGAAAAAATAATTATAATAGATTATAATTTTTAAATTATGATTGTATATCTATATTATATCAGTAGATGAAGAGAAAGGCTTAAAGAAAATAAACATTCATTTACTTTAAAGCATACTAAAAAGCATAGATGTGAATGGAATTTTCCTTAATATGGTAAAACAAAAAAAAAAATGATCTATCTAAAACCAAGAGCCAGGATTAACTATAGTGGAAAAATACTAGATGTTTTTGTGGTAAGACCAGAGTTAAAGCTAGGATGTTTTTTATCAACACTATTATTTGATATACTAATAAAAATAATAGAGATAGCAATATGGTAAGAAAAAGTAGGGGGAATAAACATTGGTAAAGAGAAAACAAAATTATTTACTTTTTGTAGATGAAATGATATTTAGAGAATATGAGCTATTAAGCTAAATTAATTAAACAAACTAATAACATCAGCAAAAAAGCAGGATATAAAGAAAATTTTCCCAACCTATCAGACTTTCTGTATATTACTAATTAAACCAAGCAGTATATTATAGAAAGATAAATTCCATTCAAAATCACTATAAAATACATTAAATATATTGGAGCTCAAGTATGTAAGTACATACTTAATCATACTAACATACTTACTCATGAATATTTTTGCTCATGGCTAGACCATGCTAATATAATAGTGATGACAATAGAAATGTATATAAATTGATTTGCTTATTCTTTCTATATCAGTCAAACTACCAAATGGCTACTTTGAAAAAAAATAAAAGTTTAATAATAAAATTTATCTGGAGGAATAAAATGTCAAAATCTCAAGGGAGATAATGAAGGGTAGAGTGGTGTGGGAAAGTATCAGTGAAAGAAACCTAGGAGTACCAGAACTCAGTATAAAGTAGAAATCATCAAAACTGTTTCATGTTGGTTATTTTGTAATTGATCAGTTAAACAAATTAGGTATACTACATACAAAAGAAATCAAATGTAATAGAGTAGTAAGTAATAAACTCCATAAGGACTTACTATTTAACAAAGGCAGCTGGGAAAACAACAAAGAAAAAAAAATCTTTTAGAAAATAGATTTATACCAGCATCATACAATGTATACCAAGTGAGGGCTAAACAGTTTTACTGGGAAAATATGATTGTAGCCAAGTTTTTCTAATAAAGGTCTGAGATCAAAGATTCTAGGAAACTCATTCAAAAAATATAAGAACAAGAACCATGCCCCTGTAGTTAAATGATCAAAGGATATGAGCAGGCAATTCTCAAGAGGAGAAAATTAAGCTATCATATACCCAAATACCATATTATTATTGCAAGAGAAATGAAAATCAAAACAACTCTGCAGTTCTGCCATAAATACATTATATTGGTAAAGATTAAAAAGAAAATAGTTATTAGAGGTGATGTCAAAGAACAGGCATACTAATATGCTATGAATTAATCCAGAAATTCTGGAAATAAATTTGGAACTATATTCAAAATTTCTCTAAATTGCACACGCATTTAACCTTGTGATAATATTACCTGTCATATACCTGAAATACACAATAGAAATACTGGAAAGTACCCATATGTACAGAAATATTAGTTGCAGTACTTTCTGTTTTCACAAGGATCTGGAAACTGGGGGTGTGGTCCTCATCAAGTGAGGGATGGCTAACGAATGTTATATGGATGGAATGGTATTGAAGTGTAAGAAATGATAAAAGGGATAGAATCAGAAAAATCTGGAAAAAATTATGTAAAGTTGATGCATAGTGAATTGAGCAGAACCAGGAAAAAAACATTATGTAATAACAATATATTAAAAGAAAAAAAAACACTTTGAAAGTCATAAGAGCTGTGATCAGTGCAGTAACAAAATTCAATTCAAGAAGATTCTAGATGAAGCATGACTTCCACCTCTTGTCAGAGGTTTTGAACTAAAGATGCAGAATTAGATACATTTGAAGCATGACCAATGTATGTCTTTGTTCTACTTGGCTATGCTTATTTGTTTCATGGGAAGTCCTTTTTGAGAGGAAGGAGGAGGAATAGGATCTGGGAGAGAAGAGGAGAGCAAATGATAGTCTTAATTGTTTTGCAAAGAGTATAAATGAAGGTAAAAAGTGTCAATGAAACATATTAAAAATGCACAAGAGAGAACAAAAGGAATTCCGGAGTAAAGGACTGGCAAGCAGGAAAGCTTTGCTATTACACACATACATATGTATATACATATGTGTATATAACATGTAACATGTATATTTATATAAGTTCTACATAATAGATATTTGAAATATCATTCCTGATTTCTTTCAATCATTTTTATATAGAAATATTCATGTTTGTGTTTGTCATAAACATTGTCATTCTGAAGTGAATAACAAAATATTTAAATAAAAATCTTGGAAAAATAAATAATAAAAATCTTATGGAGAATGATTATGGATAATTATGAATATTATTCCCTCATAAAATGTTAAGATGGAAAATTATTAATAACCCCAATCTTTCCCATTACCAAAGACCCATCTCTTTAAAGTTGATATTCCACCAGTGTTGCTGTATAGCTCTCTCAATTCCATATTCTCTAAATTTCATATCCTTTATTCTCTGTATCACACAGAGTGCAATGAAGAAACACACATGGTAATTAAGAACAGGTTAGAAGTAACTGATAAGAATTTAGATGAAGTAAAGTTTAACTTAACTATCATGAGGAAATTGCATGATCATAAAAGATGGGCTGGTCATGTGAATAGTGAGGTATAGTAGGTGGATAGCCCAAGTACTCTACTGATGCCCTCCCCTCTCCCCATTTAGAGTGGAACATCTGTGGAAAACTTATGGAAGGAGAATATATAAAAGAGTCACAAAGAATGGGCAAACGTGATTAGGTTGACACTTATGACATTGGAGGAAATATCCTAATCAGTGAGACGACATATCCAGTTATATTTGGATCTAAAGTGAATAATAGTGATTAATATGATAATTCTGGTGATGATGACAATGGTGGTGACAATGATGGTTATAAGAATTGTGATTCTGTTGATGGAGCTGGTGATGCAGACAGTGATTATTAAAATATCACAATTTATTAGAAATATGGATTATTTTCATTGTAATGATTGTGATAATGATAGTGACACTGCTGCTGCTGCTGGTTATGTTGATTCATACAATGATTTTCAAAAATTTTTAATGATATCATGATGGTGATATTGATGGTGATAATTATGATATTGATGATGGTAATGCTCATTGTAATTGTGATGATGGTGATGATTATGGTGATTTTGGTGATGATGTTGGTAATGAGAAAAATGGTCAGAAGATCTAATAGTAGGAAAGGCTTTCAGAGGAAGGGGAATGATTGAAAGAACTTTCAAGAGTCCTTTCTTCTAGGGATCTATGTTATATAAAATATATGTTATGTAAAATCTACTTGATTTTTTATAATTAACAGATGATTAGTTATTACAAATTTTGTAATTAGTGAAATAAGAGAAAATAATAAAAAGTCATTAATTTAGCCTCTCCCTTTTTTTGAACTTTCAAACTTTTAGGGGTTGTGTAAATTTTTACTTTTGCTTAGTAAGTTCTCTTTCTAACAAAACATAAAAAGAATGTTTCAAATACCAGATATTCTCAAACATCTCCCATTTTTTCAAACAAATCATCTGCTAATTAGAATTATACATACACACATAAGTATATGTATATTCATAAGTCAGATTTTTCGAGGTAGAACTTTATTCATATTATATGTTGTCATATGTAATTAAAAGTATTAAAGAAAATTTTCTTTAGTGATAGTTTATAGATGAGATTTTCCACTAACTAAATAGAACTTCTTGCCAAATAGTCTATAGTTGTGATGTTTTATTGTGATTTCACAACAAATACAGTTTTATAGATGAAAATGAGCACTTTCAAACTCCTCGGATCTACTTGAAGATGTATAAGACATTTATTGCTAATTGCAGAATGTACTATTGGTTTTGGAGGTACTTTGGATGAATGGAGTAGGGGTGTCAAATTAATAAAATTATGCTTAACAAATGTAAGGTTTGTTTTTTGTTTGTTTGTTTTGTTTCTTTATCACTAGTAGTCCTTCTTTCTTCCACCAAATTTTAGATTTCCTTATGGGTACTAAAAATCTCAGCACTCAATGTTATGCCTTATTGCCATCCCATGTTCCCCTATGAGCTATGCTTCTACCATTAATGTGTCTGCTCTGCTAATGTACTCCAGCTTAAGTAAGTACATTTTCTTCTGCAAGAGAAGCTATGGGATTGATGCTAGCATAAATGGGATGTGTTAAGGATCCCTTTACTATGGCGATTTTATTTGATTTGCCTTCACAGGCAATATAACAATTAGTACTGGAGAATCCTCAGAACACTGATTTCACTGTGGGGATGCCACTGTCATATTGTCCAAAGCTTTTTTTTAAAATAGTTCTAGCCTTTTTAAATGATACTCTTCCAAAAAAATGAGAAGCATACTGAACTTGGAACAAGGAGACCTCGGTTGGAATGCTGCCTAAGACATTATCAACCACTCAGCTTCCATTTCCTTGTCTGAAAAATGTATATAACAATAATTATAGTAGGAACCTCATGGGGTTATTATGAGGAAAACACTTGACCAACTATATAAATATGAGATATATTGAATTATGTAAATCTCCAATGGTTCCTCTTTCCTCTTTAGAGAAATAAATCCTAGCTCCCATACAACATCAACATCCAACATATCTTATGGCACAATTCTCCTGCTACTACAAAATCTCTCCTTATAATAAGGGGACTTTCTTCTGAATCATTGATGTTAAACTATTTTCACAGAAGTGTATAATGGAGCACGGAAAAGCTTGTTGTATTGTCCCTGTGTGTGTGGGTTTAATATGAATTTTATTTCATGGATCTCTCGCTTTTGGAGTCAGGAGACCTGGAGTTGCTACTTACTACCTCTGTGACCTTGGATAGGCTACTTCACCAATCTAGTTCTCAATATCCTTATCTGTGAAATGAATTGTTTGGATTAAATTATTTCTATGATTCCTTCCAAACCTAAAGCTTTTGATATCATATACATTTTTCATTCATTAATTCACACACACAATACATATATATATATATATATATATATTTATGTATAATTTATCAATTTCTTTTCAAAGGTCACTTTCAGCTCTAAAATGTAGGATCTTTTTAAATATCTTTTGTCTCTGAGTTCCTAAATCCTTTTCAATCTCTAAATGTGTCGATCATATGATCTACAGTAGTAATCTATCTAAACACTTATTTAAATCATTGAAGAAACAAACATTTCATTATTTTTGTTAACTCCCTCTTCATCAGTAAAGATCCAAATACTCACTCACCCATCCATGCCTTATGAAGTGGCTTTAATGAGTTATTTTGACCAAAGATAAAATCACAAGGTGGGGCATCTATTGATAAACCTCTCTGACTCTGTTTCTTGGACGACAGACAAATGGTCTTTTGCTGAGCCCATGCGTAACTCCTTTCCAATTTGGTAGAACCAGTCAGTTTGTGTTGCAAGAACTTAGGTTCACTTTATATCAAAATGAGGTACTGGAAAAACATTTCAGTGGGGTTATACATACTACATGAATATACTGTGAGTTCATCCATCCATCCAAACATCCATCCATGAATCTAGAACTAACACTACAACAAATGAGGGATTTTAAGAGTAATTTAGCAGAAATACATGTATGTACATCTGTGTACATGTATTTATTCATTCAACAAACATATAGTAAACACTTATTAGCATTATCTTAATTACTGAGAAAGACATCTAGATGAATAAGGTATTGTTGTTGCTTTCAAGGAAATTATCCAGAAAAGATAAGGAACAATCCAAAAAGGGTGATATGTACTCTTTGTAATATAACTAAAATATGTTTAAGATCATGAGAAGGAGTTATAATGTTAACATTCATTCTTTTCTAGATTGTTCTTTTGTCAATTTTATCCCGTGGAAGTTATAAACAATGAGAAACTAAACAATTCTCCCTAAAACTGCTTTTTCAGCATATTTTATATGCCTAAACTATTTTTGTATCTGTCCACAGAGATGTTCCAGGCACATAATCTAATAGTTGAGCTCCCATACTCACTTATTGATCTGTGACCAGAAACTTGAAGAATTAGGTGAATACTTCACAGGTGTCATGGCTGAATACTTTATTGAATGCACTGCAACATTTAGCCAAAAAGAGATTATATTTGACTTTCTATTTAAGGAGTTTGATAATTGTTCAGAATATAGCATTTTAAGGCTTATAATGTGCTGCATATCTATTATTTCATTTGATACTCATAACTCTGAGAGGAATACAGTACAAAAGCTCACAGACTGATAGGATTGAGATCAGGACTTTAAAGGTCATATAATCCAACCCCTTCATTTTACAGATGTGGAAACTGAGACTCACAGTTCAAATTACTTGTTCAAGGTTACATAGTTGGAATCAGTCAGAATTAAAAGTCTTTAATTCACCCTCCCTCCGAGTGGGATAATAAAACTCTCCAAAACATTCCTAATTAATGGGCACCCATCCTCCATTTGACAATATCTTGTGATTTAAAAAAAATCATTTTTGGACAGCTCTAGTAGATAAGAGATTCTTTATATGAACCTAAGGGAGTTTCCCTGTAACTTTAACACATTGGTCCCTCCATCAATGCCAACAGGGCTCCAATTTCTTATAGAATACTCCAGACATAAGTCAAGAAACACATCTGACAAGAAAACTGAGCAAAACACTGCTATAGGCAAGTGAACGTTAAAAAGTTTGAGAATCATAATTAGACACTTGTGCATTATATTAATTCAAGTCAATTTAAAAATGTATTTATTGTTCATCTATTATATTACCTAGGTTTGTTAATAAAGAGATAAAATGAAACTGGTCTGGTCTTAAGGGGCTTCGAGTCTACTGGGAAGAAATAATATTAACATAAATATAAAATATACATCAAATTTATAAAAAATGATGTATCAGAAGCACTAATAACTAGAAAAATTTGAATAAAAAATCTTATAAGAGATTGCACTTGAATTGAATTTTGAAGGAAGCAAGACATTCCAAGACATGGATGTGAGGAGTGAACATACTAAGCATGAAGAAAGTTTGTAAAAAATGAAGTATAAAGCAGAGGTTTTTACCCTGAGGTTTGTGGACCACCAAAGGATCCATAGATAGATTTTAGGGGGGTCCATGAGCTTGGAACTTTTAACATGTTCATAAATGTATTACAGTATAATTGGTTGGTTTCCTTTGCAATACAACATATTTTAACTTATACATATAAAATGTTATTCTACTGGGTCCATAGGTTTCACCACACTGCCAAAGGGATTTGTTACACACACACACACACACACACACAGTTAACTAATAAACATCTATTAAGCATCTACTATATGTTCAGCACTGTGCTAAGGATACAAAAAGAGGCAAAAGACAGATCATAACCTAGAGAAACACAGAAAAGGCTAAGAACCTCTGTTGTAGCAAGAGAACAAAAGAGGTGCCAGGAGAAAGCCCTTCATTGTATTCACATGTATTGTTGTTGTTGTTGTGTTGTTTCAGTCATTTCTAACTCTTCATGACCCCATTTAGAGTTTTCTTGGCAAAAATACTGAAGCAGTTTGGCATTTCCTTCTCCAGCTCATTTTATAGATGAGAAAACTGAGGCAAACAGAGTTAAGGATCATACAGCTAATAAGTATCTGAGGCTAGATTTGAACTCAGGCCCTCTTGACTCCAGGCCTAGCTCCATATTCACTATACCACCTACGTGCCCATTCACATGTATAGAAGGGAGAATATGAATGGTGATTCTGCCAAAGAGACTTAGAAGGAGTGGTTAAAAATGTAGGGAGAGAACCAAGATAAAAGAGTCATGAAAACTTTATAAGAGAGCATACAAAGGTAACCAAAGTAGGAAATTGTGGTAAATAGTGTCAAATGCTACAAATAGATCAAGAAAAATAGTGACTAAGAAAAGATTATTGGATTAAGAAGTTTGAATCACTGGTTATGACTATAGAAATCATTAGGGAGGTAGTAAAACCATTAGTCATATTGATTTAGGATTTTTTAAAAAACACTTACATAACAAGGTAGTCAATGGGAAAAGCAGTTTTTTGTTTGTTTTCCGGGCAGTTTATTGTCACACTGGCCTCCTTTCTGTTGACACTCCATCTCCTGATTCCAGGCATTTTCACTGGCTCTCATCCATGCCTGTGGCTCTCCATCCTCATGTCTGCCTTCTGGCTTCCCTAGTTTCCTTCAAGTTTTAGCTGAAATATCATGATCTACAGGAATTTTTTGCTGATCCCTTTTAATTCTAGTCCTTTTCCTCTGTTGATTATTTCCAATTTATCCTGTATGTAGTTTGTTTGTACATAGTTATTTGCATTTAGTATCCTCCATTAGACTGAGCTCTTTGAGAGCAAGGATTGTCTTTTACCTTTCTTTCTATCCCTAATGTTTAGCACGGTTTCTGGCACATACCAGAAGCTTAATAAATATTTATTGATTGACTGGTACTACATGTACCACCCATATACTATAAATATAAATATAAATATAACTTAGTATAATAGTTCATATTATTAGAGATACTAATAGGAATAGCACTGGGTTGACATGAGACTTGATTCCCTCATCTGCAAAATGAAGGGTTTAGTCTTAACGGTCTCTAAAGTTAATCTTACCTCTAAAACACATATCCAAAGTGTAACTTCTTTTCATTAGAGAAATCCTTTAAATACATGCAGGCAGCAATTGTGCTTTTCTTTCAACCTTTTCTTTCTAAACTTCTTAACCGCAGTTCCTTCATCCAATCCATAAATTGTATAGTTTGGAGTTTCCTCACTGTCCTATTTGCCCTCTCCCATAATGGCCATTATCTCCAACTCTTTCCTTCTGCAATCACCTTGAGATGTGATAGAGGAACAGTAAGTTTTATCTCACTCGACTCTAGACCTCCACCTCATTGCCTAGCCATCTCCAGACTATGCTGTCCCTTGTGTTTATTCTCCTCTTCTAACTGTACGTGTTCTAATTCTCTATGACAACATAAGTTCCTTGAAAGCATTAATTGTCTAACGTGCCATTATTTGTATCATCAGTGCTTACTGCCAAGAACACAGTAAGAGTTTAATGAATGCTCTTTCTATCTCTATCATTTTTCTATCTATCTATCTATCTATCTATCTATCTATCTATCTATCTATCTATCTATCTATCTATCTATCATCAAGCAAAACAAATTCCCTCATTGTTCCTACCCAAAAAGGTAATGTCTTATTCTGCATCCTGAGGTCATTAATTGTCAGGAGATGAGTAGAATGCTTTATCACTGGTTCTTTGGACTTGCAGTTTGTCAGCATTCTTAATTCTCTCAAACATGTTTGTCTTTACAATGTTGTTGTCATTGTACAAATTGTTCCTTTCCTTCTGCTCACTTCACTTGCATCAGTTCTTACAAGTTTTCTCCAGGTTTTCTGAAACTATCCCTTTAGCAATTTCTTATGAAACAGTAGGATCCCATTACAGTCATATATTGCAGTATCCATTGTCCAATTTATAAGCACACCCTTAATTTCCAGTTCTTTATCACTACAAAGTACTGGTATAAATATTTTTGTATGTAAGGCTCTTTTTCCTTCTACATTAACTTCTTTGAGGCATAATACTAATAGTGGATTACTGGATCAAGGGGTAAATAAAATTTAATAATATTTTGGTCATGGTTTTAATTTGCTTCCAGTCACTTAATGGGAAAGTTATCTAGCCTCTGAACCTTTATTCTATCAAATAAGAACAAATAATACATGCATTGTCTATCCAGTATATAGAGTGTTCAGGGAACACTGGCACCTCTGGTGTGAACGCTTGCCAAGCCTTTTCCAGCTCTACTCCTCCTCTTTTAGTGTCCACCTTCCATCCAACTCTCATCTGTGGTGCCAAGAAACTGTAGCATGCACAGCAGCTACACCTTGGTAAATCCATCTTGGTAAATAGGCTAAACCAGGTTGAGGGTAGTTGACAGGCCTGAAACCCATCAGTGAATTAGAACTACTCTAAGCACATTAAGACTTACCATAGGTGAATGGATAGATAGGAACAATCTGTTCCAACAGCCATGAAGGAATCTGAAGCAGGTGCTGTGGAATGCTGAGAGATTGGTCAGTCATTGAAGATATCGAAGATGCTAAGGTCATGCACTGTATCCTTGGCCATTGTCAGTCATCCTGACTTTTGTCTTGCTACTGGACTTTGATGACTCTGGAAAAAAAAGTGAGGCTGATGACTTTGTACAGCTCTACCTCACTTAAGTCCAATTCTTGATTAAGTAAAGACGTCACCCCATGATGTCATTGACCCTCTGGGGGAAAAAAAAGGATCAATAACAACAACAGTGTTATCTAGGACATGTCCCTTTACCTTTTAGTTCCCTAAGCAATTCTCTATGACCATAAAATGCAGATAAGGTGCTAAACTACATTGTTAGAATTTCCTTGTGGGAAAATTTAGCATGCCAGTGAAAGTATGGGTCCATTTCTTCACCCTTATAGACTCCTTAAGATGTACTATTTTTACCTGAAAACATTACGTTTGCTGTTTGGGTTACAAAGACAAAAAAAAAAAATTCCTGCCCTCTGGTAGCTTACATTCTTCTGTTTTGTTTTTTTTTCCCCTCAATGTACATAGATAAGCAAATACAAGATATATACTTAGCAACAAAAAGTAAATTCAAGAGGGATGGAGTGCTAATTGAGGAGGGTATCTAGAAAGGTTTTTTATGAGAAGTGACAACTGATCTGCATTTCAAAGAAAACTCAGACTTCTAAAGGACTGAGTTGTGGAAGGAGTGCATTCCAGACATGAGGAAATATACCAAGGCAAAGGAAGGGAACACCTAATAAACCATTTGTACTGTAATGGAAAATGAAATTTCAACAAACATTTATTAAGAACCTACCATGTACCATACTTGGTGCTACGACCTTAGGAATTCCAGGACAAATATTAAAGATTTCTTGCCTTTGAGGAACATATTAAATAAGATTGGAAAGCTAAGTAGGAACCACATTGTGGAGAATCTTAATGCCAGACTGAGTGTTTTGTGTTATAATAGGGAGCAACTGAAGATATTTGAGTAACGGAGCGATCAGTGTTTTAGGAATATCATTTTGGTAGTTGTATGGAGAATGGATTGTGGAGAGAAGAAGCAGGGAAAACAATTAAGAAGATTTTACAGTCCAGGCAAGGATGATGGACCAGCATTTAGCACAGTATCTGGCACAAAGGAGGTGCTTAATAAATGCCTACTGACTGACTGACTGACTGACTAGGATGGAGCCTATGGAGAGTAGAAACAAAGTGAATGATATAAGAATTGTTGAAGAGATAAGATCAGTTAAACTTGACAGCTGATAGAATATGGTGGGGGGAAATGTGAGGGAAAGGGAAAAGTCAAAGTATGAGTCCAAGGTTGTGAAGGACAGTGGCAGAAAGGATAGTAGTGATTTAAAGAGAAATAAGGAATTTTGGAATATGGGTAGATGATCAATCAATCAATCAGTCAGTCAATTATTTACTAAGCACTTAAAATGGACCAAGCACCCTGGGAATACAAAGACTGTGAATAAAGCAATCTCTGTCCAAATACAAACATATGCATATGTATATTTATGGAGATTGCTGGAAAATGTGGAACAAGTTGTTCTACAAAAAATCATGACCAACTTTCAAGTTTAATCTGTACTATTATCATTTTTCCATCACCATCATAAGTCTAGACAATACAACAATAAATCAAGTACTGATTCATAGCAGTTGCCAATTTCTGAGATGTAAGCGCTCACAATTAAAATTTAACAATCATCTCTCTATCTTGCCATAGGGCCCCTGCTTCCAGCGTACCCCTGCATACATACATACACATGAACATACACACATATGTAAATATGCACATATATACACACATACATATTCTGACTCACTCCAATCCAATTCACTTGCAAGTCAAGACACCAGCCTCCTAATATCATTGATCCTCTTGGGGAATGAAGGACAAACAACAGCAATAACAACAAACACAAATATACACACACACAGTGAACAGAACTTTAAAGTTTGGAAAGCACTTTACAAATAGTGCCTCAGTTCTTTCACAACAACCCTGAGAAGAAGATGGTAATATATTATCCCCATTTTTCAAATGAGGAAACTGAGGCAGATAGAGGTCAAGTGTCTTATCAAAGGTCACATAGCGTGCAAATATCTGAGAATGGATTTGAATTCATATCGTCCTGATTCCAGTCCAGTTTGTTGCACCACCTAGCTTCATGTGTATATACACATTTAAAGAAAATATAGATATGTATACATTTAGATAACACATCTATTCATCCTTGTATATATAGAACAAAGATAAAGAAAATCAGCACAAATAAAACCAAAGTAGTTAAATATAAACTGGTTTGAGGGCAAGGGTACAGCACTTGAATCTATCAGTTCTTGGGGAAAATATAATGAGTTTTGTTTTGACATGCTCAGCTTGAGATGCCTGTGGGGTAGTTACTTGGAAATGTCCAGCAGTCAATTGTTAATGGCAGACTGAAGTTCAGGAAAGAATTTAGGGCTCAATATATAGAATTGTCTGTCATCTGCATAGGGATGATAATTGAACTCTTAGTAGCTGATGAAATCACCATGGGAGAGAATATAGACAGAGAAGAGAAGAGGACCCAGGACAGCCTTCAGGGCATTTCAAAATAAGCCACTGATAAGCTTAAATGATTCTCTCTAATTGGGAGAATTTTAGCCAATGTGTCAAATTAATGATCTTCAAGTAGCAAAAGAGAAGAAAAAATATATGTTTTAGGGAGGGAGAAAGAATTGAAGCTTCTGACTCTCTATAGTCATCCAAATTTGGTAAGTGCTTGCTATGGCTAATGAATTATTGGCTTTGAGCTAGATCAATTTGTAGCACTTTTTGCACTCCAAATTGGTGGAAATGCTTTATACTTATTTATTTGTTTGTTTGTTTTTTCCTTTCTTCAGCTATGAATCTTATGTAATTATCAAGAATTTTTTGCCTCAGAAGAGCCATGGCAAGATTTTATAATTAACTCCTCAATTTCTTATCTACCCTCTCTCTCTCTTTAAAGAGCTAAATGAGTATGAATGTGAATTTAAATTAATTTTGCTTTGACAAATCTTGGAAATATTCTTGAGATAATTGAAGACATAACTGAGGGTCAAAACTAGGAGTGTCTGTCAGTGGGCTATAATTTAAAATGGTATAGTGGAAAGAGTTTAGAGGTTGTCATCAGAGAGATGCATGGATGAAAAAGAAGATGGGTTGTCCTTATGACTAGAATAAGGGACAAGCTAAGGATAACTTGATTGCTTTGTTCATATCCTTATATTTTAAGATTCTGAAGGACAAGTACAGTCAGTCAGTCAGTCAATAAACATCCATTAAGTGCCTACTAGGTGCCAATCACTTTGCTAAGGACTGGGGATGCAAAAAGAGGCAAAAGACAGTCCCTGCCCTCAAGGAGCCCAATAGGCAGAATCCTTGTGGTAAACTTAGGGTTAAACATGAACAAGAAGGAAACAGGATGGACAGTTAAGGATAGATTGTAACCTGTAGGCTGATGAAATCTGATTCTTTTGAGTATTTGATTAATGGAAATGGTCTTAGATTTGGAATCTGGAGGACCTAGGTTCAGGCTCTAGGTCTGATCCTTCTCTTGTTGAACCCCCCACACCACTCAGTTCCCAACCCCCACTCTCACCTCTTTTTCACACCCATAAATATAGGGCCATTCAATGAAAATTCCATCTATATCTATATCTATATCTATATCTATATCTATATCTATATCTATATCTATA
>NW_020954556.1:12266664-12331085 GCF_900497805.2 Vombatus ursinus
CTATATCTATATCTATATCTATATCTATATCTATATCTATATCTATAAATATCCCCTTCATTGCACACTACTCCATCCCTCTGACATTGTCTCCCACACTCTAACCTGTCACTCCAGTCTCTGATAATTAGGTGGCCTTTTCTGCTTTGCAAGGCCAACCCCTCTACATGTGACCTTAGTCCCACCACCTCCCACCCTTTCTGTCAGATTGTCCGCACTCTCATCCCCACTTTCCCTCTAATGTTCAATATCTTCCTATCTACTTCCTTCCCTGTTGCCTACAAACATGCCCAAGTCATTTATACTCTTAAAATAAAACTCGATTCTACCATGTCTACCAGCTATTGTTCTATGTCTCTATTCCACTTCTCAGGTAAAATCCTTGTAAAAGACAGTTACATTTAGTGCCTCCACTTTCTCTTCTCCTACTCTCTTCTAAAGCATTTTCAATATGTCTTCTGGAATCATTGACCTACTGAAACTGCTCTCTCCAAAGTTATCAATCCAGTGGTCTGTTCTTGATCTTCATTCTTCTTGACCTCCTTGAATTATTTCTATATTCTTGACCCCCTCCTGCTACTACATAGTCTCTCCTCTCTGGATTTTCATGACTTCACTCTATCTTGGTTCTCCTTATATTGTTTTGACAATTACTCCATCTTCTTAGCTAAATCTTTGTTCATGTCATGCTCACTAACTATAGGTTTACCCAAGGCTATGTCCTGGGGCTTCCTCTCTTTTCTCTCTATACCCTCTCACTTGATGATTACATCATCTCATCAAGTTTTCATAAGTTCAGTTATCATCATTCATTGAAGATGGTTCCCAGAACTATTTGTCCTTTCCTAGTCCCTCTCTAGTCTTGTGTTGTTGTTCGGTTGTTTAGTCATGTCCAATTCTTCATGACTCTGTGGACCATAGCACACCAATACTGTCCTTGGGATTTTCTTGACAAAGATACTGGAGTGATTTGCCATTTTTTTTTTCTGCAGTGGATTGAGGCAAACAGAAATTAGGTGACTTGCCCAGGGTCACACAGCTAATAAGTGTCTGAGGCCATATTTGAACTCAGGTCTTCCTGACTCCAGGCCCAATGCTCTATCCACTAAGCCACCTAGCTGCCCCCAATCCTTGTACCAACTGCCTATTAGGCAATTCAAATAGAATGCCCTGTAGATATCTCAGACTTGTGTATAAAATAGAACTATCTACCTATCTATCTATCTACCTATCTATCTATCTATCATCTATCTCATATTTTCCCCCCAACTCACCCCTCTGGCAACACTACTTCTTTCTAGTCACCCAAGTTCATAATCTGTTATTCTTAACTCCTCTCCCTCACTCAGCCGACACGTACAAATCCTGTCATTTGCCTCTCTTCTTCTCATATACCCTCTACTGGCCAGTCACATAGTCACCTCTTTAGTTCAGATCCTCAGCACCTCTTGCTAATGCATAACCTTATAAATCAACTCCTTTCCTCAAGTTTATCCTCATTCTAATTCATTCTCCTTATACATGCAAAGGTGATTTTCTATAAGTGTAAGTCTAACCATGTGAACTTCTTATTCAATAATATTCCAAAGGCTTCCTGTTACTTCAAGAATCAAATATGAACTCCTCTGTTGGGCATTTACAGCCCTTTGAAACCTGATCCCTTCCAATCTTTTCACATGTCACTCCCTTCCACAAAGACTACAGTTTAGCTCTACTTTTCTATTCCATCTGCCATCTTTTGTTTTTACAGTGGCTGACTACCACCCATGCCTGGTTTACTCTCTCTCATAACTTCTGGCTTTTAGAATTCCTGAATTCCTTTAAGACATAGCTCGAAACTATATCCCCAGGAGGTTTTTCCTGGTCCCCCAACTATTATTGCCTTCCACACTAAATGCTACTTTCCATCTTCTCTGAACGTCTATCCTATATACAGATTTCTGTGTATGGTGTCTCCTCTATTATAATGTTACATTCTTGAGGGAATGGATTTTTTGGCTTTGTCTTTGTATTTCTGTTACTTAAATATAGAACTTGGCATATAGTAAATGTTTAATAAATGTGTAAATTGATTGATTCATACTAACCATGTCATTTTGTGAAAGTCACTTCACCTTGTTGAGCTACAATTCTTTGAAATATAGAAAAGATAATTAGCCTACTTATCTCACAAAGTTATTATGAGAATGTACATTGTAAAAACTAAAGTATAATAATGGTTTTATATATATATGTATTTGTGTGTGGTGTTTTATGGTATATTAACTGTATAATTTGTATAAATTGTTTAAATGTATAATTTACATACACATATAGTATTTTCAGCTTCACAAATCACTTTACAAATATTACTTCATTTTATCTTTACAAAAATCCTGGGAGATAGGTGCTAGTATTGTCCCCATTCTACTGATAAGAAAACTGAGGCAAACAGAGGTTAACTGACTCTCCCTGAGTAACACAATTATTAAATATCTGAGGCAGGATGTGAACTTAGGTTACTCATCAAAGTCAAGGTGCTCTATCCACCGTTCCACATAGCTGCCTCTGTATCTATAAATGTTACTTGCTATGATTTTCAGAATATCAGAGTTGCAAAAGCTAAGCTTTATAACAAAAGCTCTGAAAAATAGTCATTAAGTCTCTGTTTGTATTCTTCCAGTGACAGGGAACTCATTAAGTCCCAAGACAGCCCATTTCACTATTGATAAAAGGATCATAATTCTAGAGCTACAAGTGAACTCATAGGTCATCCAGACCTGCCATTTGAGAAAACTGAGGGTCAGAGATTTATAGTAGCTAGAACAGTTCATTTTGCTAAGATTTTTTTCCATTACATCTAGACAGCATCTGCATCTCTTTAAAATTCGCCTTAATTCTCCTTACTCTTTCCACTGGATCTAAGCATCACTCATTGAATCCTTCTAATAGCAGCTTTTAAGACACTTAAAGAACATGATCCTCTTCCTTGTAAGGTTTGCCTTCTCCCATCTCAGCAAGTCACTTGCCTCTTCTTGGCTACCAGTTACTCAGTTCTCAAAAGAGGGAGTTTCACTAACTGATTTCTAAGGTTCCTCCCAGCTGTAATTGTCTATGATTCTCTCTCTCTCCTCCAATGTTCCTCAAATCTCTAACCCACGTAGGCCTTCTCCTTTGGGCCCTACGAAGGGCAGACTGTGCATTCTGCTTGGTGTGTGTGTGCCAAACACCATTTATTGTTGCTTTTAGAGCACTCTTGAAAGTTTGTTTATTCCTTGCCTGCATAAAAAATGAGTTGTGTTTGCACTGATCTGTTGGGTTTCATGAATATTAATCTTGGGTTGGTTTTTTGCTGTTATTTTAAAGCCCCTTATACCCTGTGCAAAGGGAAATGAGGATAAAATTTATCTCTTTGTCAATCTCAAGATTTGAATAGGGTAAGTAAATCTCAGGCTTCCAACAAGCTTGATTCCTGAAGAGCATACATACAGAAAATATTAGGGAGTTTTTTGTTCTTTTTTTTTTTGACTTGGGGCTTCAGAGAACTCTTGACGGGTGACAAATATTCTCATTTCCATTGGGTTTGTGTAAGCAGTCAGGAAACGGTTCTGCAAATGGATGAAAAATGCAGAAATCGAAAAGGCAGTTTATGAGTCAATAAAATTTGTAGTGGATTAGTTAACAGTTGTCAGTCTCTGGCTAGCACGGAGGAGGAAAACCAACACTAACATGCAAGATACAGTATATTAACAGGTCGTTAATGTCAAGGTCAACATGGATTTTATTGTTTGCACAGAGCTCTGTACTAGACTGTACTTCAATATTTCATGAATCTAAGACTCTGTCAGGTGTCAGTGCTTGTGCCATTGAGTAGGCAGCTAGAGCCAAAGTAGGAATTCTTTCACACTCACGCAAAAATTATTTGGTGTGGTGGGAAGAGGGAATTGCAGGGTAGGAGATGGTGGCTCAGAGAACAGGTGGGAGTGGGGGGCAGCGGGGGTATAGACCATTTTATAATTGGCAGTACAGCCCATCCCCTAGACTGTAAAAGATGCAGGGATGGCAACTGCCCTCAGGAATAATTGCAACCCACCCCCAGGGAAATAAATCCCACTGGGTAGATCCCAGATGCCCTTTCCTCTGATTAGTTGGTTTGCTCCAGGAATATCCATTTTAAGAAAAGAGCAAAGGGTAGTGATATTCAGTCCTTCAATCCTCTCTTGATTCCATTCCTGACTCTCCAAACTTTCTCCATCATGCCATACGCAAGAGCTTTTCCCCTTCTCCATTCCCCCTTTTCAGCTTCTTTTTACATATTATTTCCCTCCAGTAGAATGTAAGTTCCTTGAAAGCTGAAACTATCTCTCCTGCCCCCCTTTTTTTCCCACTTGTATTTGTAATGCCTAGAACATAAAAAGTACTTGAATGCTTGGTGATTTGACTGGATGACTTGGCTGTTACAGCCTGGATTAAAGTTCCATCTACTATACTTTAGTTCTGATTTTGTGGATAGTAAACCTTCTAAGTCCTAATTAACAGTTTTAAGAGTTTCTGAGGCTGAAAAAAAAATACTGTTTGTTCAGCCTTCAAATGATAAGTCTCTCTTACTTAAAATGAGACTTGTCCTAAGATAGCTGATATGAACTCTGTTACCAGGTCCACACTTGAAGTAATTCCAACTTGGTGGGAGCTGCCTATGCTTGTCCTACGTTGGCATAGTTTTCATGGACCTATGGTCACCTCAGCAGCACAATCAGGCACTTGAGGAGGATTTAGTAGTAGTGCTATACAACTTGGTAATACCTCACCCCCCCATGTTAGGTTTAATCATTTTTTAAAATAATTTACTTATATATTTATTCATTTATTTGTTTTTTTAGTTTGTTTATTTTTTCATTCATTCATTTGTTAATTTTCTTTATTTATTTGGTTTTTCATTCATTTGTGGGGTTTTTGCCTTGTTTATTTGTTTGTTTTGCTTATTTTCAGTCATTATTTGATTCTTTGTCTTGTGAATGATTGCTCTTGGATCAATATCATCAGCACTAGAACTTCACAGAACAGCTCAATCTTTAGTTTCTGCACAAACCAGACCCCTAATTTCAACCCAAAGTTAAAACTATAAATGGGTATATCAGAATTTTGGAACTTGAGGGGACTTTAGAGTTCACTGAGCTGAAACCTTTCATTTCATAGTATTTCATAGGTGGAAAAATGCACTGGATTTAAGTCAAAAGACCTGTGTTTTAGACCTGCCTCTTCTATTTATTGCCTGGCTGATCCTGGACGAGTTATTTCATTTATCTCTCTCTAGATTTCAATTTCCTCATCTGACAGGGTTTGTATCTGATGCCTTCTAAGGCTTTTTCTAACTTTTTCTCATATGGACATACAGATGAGGAAAATGAGGCCAATTTTACTCACTCCAGGATGCATTTATTGTGTCTACTACATAAGTCACTGGGGATACAAAGGCAAAATGAGGAATAATACTTGCTCTTAAGAAACTTACTGGTGAGATAGAACATGTAAACACATGCATAGATTGATGATGATTTGCAGAGGGAGACCATTGACAACTAAATAGATTAGGAAAATCTAACATTAGGAGATGGCAGATGAGCTTCCAGGAAGCTAAGGATTGTAAGAAACAGGGGTGAGATACTGTGAGAGGCAGTATTGTTCATTGGAAAGAAGACTGCCTCTAAAGTCAGAGAACCTGGGTTCAAATGCTACTGTTGTCATTTAGTTACTATGTGACCTTGGGCAAGTCACTTAACTCACCAAGGCCTCAGTTTCACAACTTGTAAAAGGAAGAGGCTGGAGAAAATGCCCTCTGAGATCCTTCAAAGCTCTAGGTCTTTATGATCCTTTATTATGAAGTTGTACAATTTCAGGCATGGAGGGCAGGCTGTCAGTGTAAAGGCACAAGGGCAAGAGATGAAGACATAAGGGAAGAGCTTATGATCAAACAAGAGATAAAGAGGATCACAGGAAGAAAAGTTGGTCATTTTGATAACATTAAATTCAAAAGGTTTTGCACAAACAAAACCAATGGGACCAAACTTTAGAAGGAAAAGAGGAAACTGGGTGGGGCAGGGATTTTTAGCGAGTTTCTCCGATAAAGGTTTCATATCTTAAATATACAGATAACTGAGTCAAATTTATAAAAATATAAATTGTTCTCCAATTGATAGGTAAAAGGATATGAACAGGAAATTTTTAGAAGAAGAAATCAAAGCTACCTATAGTCATATGAAAATATGCTCTAAATCACTATTAATTAGAGAAATGTAAGTTAAAACAACTTTGAATACAGTAGGGTGTTGGTGGCTGTGTGAGTGAAGAAAAGGGGATGGATGTGGAAGTATAGGACATGTTGTACAGGCACAGCAGACAAAAGAGTTGGGATTTGGAGGAAAAAAAATTATGAGTGGTGAAAGTCAGGGAAGAGTAGAGGATTGTGAAAATCATAGGGTGGCTGAAAAGATGGTGGTACCCCTTAAAATAGTGAAATTTGAAAGAGGAGTGGATTTTTATAGGAGTTAAAATAGCTATGGAACAGTCCTAGATGCCTCAGAGATTGGGGTCAGATATATAAATTTGGGATTCATCTTCACAATGATACAAACTGAGCATTCTCGGACTGATAAGAGAGAAGATAAGGAGAGGAAGAAAGGGAGGGCAGAAGGGAGAGGAGAGAGAGAGGAAGAAGAGAAAAGGAAGAAGGAAAAGGAGAGGGAGAGGAGGAGAAGAAGACAAAGAGGGAGAAGAAAAGGGAAATGAAAGAGAAATGAAGTAGATTCAGGAGAGAGTGTTGGGAGACATCCAAGGTTATGGTGTAGGGCATGGATAATGATGCAGCAAAGGAGACCCAGAGACAAGATTTGATTTGTTCAGTTTCCTTGTTGGAAAGCATCCTGGCTAAGGACTCTTCCCCTAATATGTGCCACAGTATATAGTATAGGCTTAGGAAATTGATCCTTCACCTTAGTTAGGTAAGTACATTGCATTTAATTTCAACAGCTGAGAAAGGTACAATGGACTCTGCCTGTGGCTGAGAAGAGCAAAGGGGGAAAGAGTACTTTTGACTCCATTAGAATAGATTCCATAATATATCCCTTGCATTTTCCAGAAGGAAATAACATTGAACTAGAGCCCCTTGGGTGGCATCTTTCCTAATTAGTATGCTGATTTTTCCCCTAAAAGTAAAGGTTAAACAGTTGAGCCTCATATATTACTTCTCAGCCAAATTGTGTTATGCAACACTTTAGGGAAAGAGGAGATACGGCACCTGGTTCCACTGGTGAAATAAGAGAGAGTAAACAGTCTTTTGGAAAACAGCTAAGTAGAAATGCACATATGGTGTGGTGCCTTTCAAGGAAATTAAAGATTGGTTCTTTTTTTCACCCTTTCTTCTGTCCTGACATCTATCAGGAGCAGTCTTTCCTTGGGTAGAGGCAGCTAATGCTGAGCATCTCAGAGCAATTTGGTTTACGGAACTAGAGTGGTCACATTCAGAAAATAATTCTCTGTATATTTTTCATATATTTTTATTTATTTATCAGTATACATGTTGTTTTTCTCCAGGTAGTATGTTAGCCCTCTAGGATCATGGCTCTAGAGTTGGAATAAACCTTAGAAGTCATCAAGTCTAACCCTTTCATTTTACAGATGAAGAAAATGAGGCGTGGTGTGGTAAAATAAATTGCATGGAGTCACACAGATAGTAAGTTTATAAAGCAGTATTTCAACCCAGCTATTCCTGACTCCAAGTACAGAACTCGACCCATTAGTGAGTCAGTCAATAAACACTTATTAAAAGCCTACTATGGGCCAGATATTGTGCTAAACACTGAGGACAGAACAAGAGGCAAAAGACAGACCTCAAAGAGCCCATGATCTAATGGGGGAGACAACAAGTGAAAAGAAATGTACAAACAACCTACATGTATAATTACTAAGAAATAATTAAAAGAGGGAAGGAATCAGAATCAAGAGAGGTTATATAAGGGCTTTCTATAGAAGATAGGATTTTGGTTGGAACTTAAGCAAGGAGACTGAGATGAGGAAGGAAAGCATTCCAAGATGGGGAACAACCAGAGGAAATGCCTGGAGTCGAGATGGATTGTCTTATTCATGGAAGAGCAAGGAGACCGATGTCACTAGACTGAAGAGTACATTTTGAAGAGTAAGATGTAAGAAGACTAGAAAGGTAGGAAGGGGCTAGGTTATGAAGGGCTTTGAAATGCCAAGAAGAGGATTTTATATTTGATCCTGAAAATGATTGGGAATCACTAGAATTTATTGAGAGAGTAACATGGTCAGACCTATGCTTTAGGAAAATCACTTTGGTGGATGGATGAAGGATGGATTGGAGTCATGAGAGACTTGAGGCAGGTAGATTCATCAGCAGTCTATTTATATAGTCCAGGTGTTAAGGACCTGCATCAGAGAGGTGGCAGTGTCAGATGAGAGAAGGAGACAAATTCTAGAAATATTCCAAAGGTGAAATAGACAGGACTTAGAAACAGATTGGCTATGGGATAGTGAAGAGTCAAGGATGATGACTAAGATGTGAGCCTGGGGGACTGGAAGGATGGTAGTGCCTAAGACAGCAATAGAGAAACTGGTGGGCAAAAGATTTAGGGAGAAAAATAATGATTTCTGTTTTGACTATGTTAAATCTAGTATGTCTACTGGACATTCATTTAGAGATGTCTGAAAGACAGTTGGAGATCATTAGGGGAGAACAGGTAGATTTGAGAATCATTAGCATATTCCATGCTGCCTCTCTTGAATTCAAGGATTATTATTTTTTTTTATCTTTTTATCTCTAGCACCTAGCATAGTACCTAAAGCAAAGTAGATATTTAATAAATGTTTATTGAACAAATTAACTCTCCAATCACTTTAGATTTTCTATGAACTAGATGAGGAATCTATTTCTTATCACCAGTATTGCTTTTCTTTTAAGAAACACCAAATGCTCTAAACTTTGAGTCATATGAGCCCATAGGCTCTAGGATTCTTGGAATTGATAGTCTCTGACAGTAATAATAAAAGATGAAATTAATAATAATATAAGTAATAGTATTCTAGGCATTTCTAAATTCATCAGTGTTGATATTCCCTCCATGGATATAGATGGTAATCCCTCTACAAACCTGTTGTTTATGGTGAACCATGTCTTCTTTGGGAACTGCTTTGGCTGAAAATTCTGTTATCTTATAGTGATCCTTGAATGAGACTGGTCCTCAGACAACAGAAATGCAGCTCCTCGCTGGACCTATATTTAAAGTATGGTAGGTTTTACAAGAGCTTATACTCTGTTGGTATAGTCTTCAGGAAGCCAGAGATACCTCCCTGTCATGATGAGGCATCAGAGTAGGAAGCTAGTATGTAGGTGACATTATATATAATATATATATATATATATATATATACACACATATATGTGTGTGTGTGTGTGTGTGTGTGTGTCTATATTTATGTATATGTCATACGCTGGAAAAAAGCAGGCCTTGAGAAGACCTGGGTTCAAGTTCTGTTTAAGTCAATGCTGGCTATGTGATCCTAGGCAAGTTAGAGCTTATATTCTAACAATACAAATAAAAGAGTGATGACCAGGAAAAGTTGTTTGGACTGGGAAATCACAGAAACGGTGACTGGATAAATAGAGCAATCAATTGACATGACTTTTTCAGAACTGGTAGTGTTGATCTGGTTTGTGGGTAGTCATGGTATGGTGTAAAGATGACTGTAGAGCATCAGTGCGTGTATATGTTGCGGGGGGAGGAGTCTGGGTTGGGTTCTTATGGATAACGCTCACAAATTTAAGCCTCAAAGAAAGAACTAGAGAAATGGATTGGAGGAAGGAGTTATGAGACAGAGCATGAAGATGACCTGACTGAACTAGATGACCTCAAATGTCCCCTCCATCTCTAAATTACATAATATTATCTACGGTTTTACAGTTTACAAAACACTTACTTAGGTTGTCTCATTTGATAGTCACACCAACTTTTGGAGGTAAGAAGGGCAAGTGGTAGTAGTAGTAGTAGTAGTAGTAGTAGTAGTAGCAGTAGTAGTAGTAGTAGTAGTAGTAGTAGTAGTAGTATGAGTAGTCATCTCCCCTAAGGGTAAACCTAGGAACAACAGGTAGAAATCACAAAGAGATAAAATTAGGCTGGACGTTATTAGGGAGAAAAAAAAAAAACAACTTCCTAATAATTAGAGTTATCTAAGAATGTCATGAGTTCCCTTTAAAGGTAATGGATTCCCCATCATTAGAGATACTCAACCAGAGATTGGATGGTCACTTGTCAGTGATTTTGTAGTGGAAATTCTTTTGGGGAATATGTATTGAACTACTCATGGCCACAAACATTCCTCCCAACTAGGAAATTCTTTCATTTTATCATTCTTCTCATTTTAAGAATGAAGAAACCTAAGTCCAATTAGTGAAGTGCCAAGGTCATGCAAAAAAAAAAAGAAAAAGAAAAGGTTCAAACACAGCAAACAAGGTTCTGACCGTAAATCTTGTCCTATTTCCATTATGTCCCCCTTGCCTCTCTGAGCCCCTATAATATTGGAGTCACCACAACAGGAATATAGAAGGGTTGTAAATAACTTCTAAGGAATTATCTAAATCAAATAGAGGATAAGTAACTTGCCAAGGAGTATCAGAAAAAGGATTTGAACTCAAGTCTCCATTACTCCAAGGCCAGGATTTATCCACTGCCCATGAAACCTTGATTAGTAGTCAGTAGTGACTATGGGAAAAAATGTTTTAGTTTGGAAACCCATTTTGCATCCTAATTATGAAACTAGAATTCCCATTATTCCAGACTAAGCTTTCCAGTGGTTCAATTGGGATTAGAATGCAGTAAGAAACACATGGATCACAAAAGGAAATAAAAATAACCTTACCTATGATAAAATTATAAAGAATATAATTTTAACTAAATTCAAGTAAAGTGCTATACTGTTCCACCTCTGCATCTACCACAGCAATGGTCAGCACTTATTCAGAAAGACATCCCAATGGGACAAGGGAAATTTTGTTGAAACCTCCAGTACAGTAATTCCCTGTAGCCTGGAACTTTTTATGCCTCAGGGACCAAGGAAACCGAGCCAATAATTCAAGTCCCATTTCTCCGGATTTACAAATCCCATAGAAGGTCTTCCAGCCCTCTTAAAAGTGAAATCAGCCGAATTAACACAAGGCCAGTATTGTTCTTAAAAGACCCAGTAGGAACATTACCATAGGATAATCTGTAAGAGTTTATTTCAAAAGTGTCATCATCTATTCACTACTCACTGGCAAAATCTAGTCCATTGCTACCATGGTCCTTACTTTAACTTATTCATTATTTTTTTCAAACTTAGTAATAAATCCAAATAGATTTTGTCCAAATGATTCTAACAATTCAGTAACGCCTTTGGAAAAACCAGTGGAATCTTGTTTAAATTCAATTATACTAATTTAGTTCAGTGAGATGGAAAAAAATGAGTTACTGATACAGGGAAGGTGGGACCCTAATGTACCCAATAAGAATTTGATTCAATTGCATATTACATTTTGGCACTGCACAATTTCTTGTAGCTGTAGTCATTAGTTTGACTTCTAGGAAACAAAATTCTCCTGAGGATTGCAGCATCATAACTTTAAAACAGGAAGCTCATCTAGTACAATTCCTTCATTTTTTCAGATGAGGAAACTGAGGAAGCATATGAAAGAATCTGAGTTTGGACCCTAAAATCCAGCACTAATAAAGAAAATTGCTTGGCTTAATTAGGATTTGCAGTATGGACACAGACATTCCCTTTAACCATTGAAGCTATTTTCTGTTTTAGAGTGGAATTTTCCACATATCACAGTGGTAGAGATCAGAGAACAATGGAGGAGAGGGAGACAACAAAGAAATGTGGTTGTAGCTTATTCAATATTAAAAAAAAAAGAAGGAAAGAAAAGAAAAGAGAACACAGATAACCAAAATAAAGCTTCTGGTGGTATATACAAAAGGAGGAGGAAATGTGAAACTAAGATAATAAATCTCATAAGTCGCTGTATTTTAAGAGGAAGGTCAAGCTTTGCATTAGGTAGTATTTATAAGAGATTTGTAGAGGGACTTGAAATGCCATGAAAATGTCAACAGCAGCCACCACGCCTGAAAACAATAGTGTCACAATGAGCCATTTTCCTTATTCCATCACTTGGCTTTTGCATCTTTGTCAACGAAGCGAATTCCTCCGTCTGAAGGCCACTGGAGGTCAGCCTCCCAGCTAACAGTGTACCACCCACAGTTCTCCTGGAGACAGCTGCTGATTTGAAGGACTGATTTGAGCTCTCTGATTTTTTAACAAGTGTTGATTAATGTGTAAGAATATGACTTTGATTTTTGGTTGATTTTTTTTTAAAGAAAAAAATTCTATTTATATGAGGAAGTTCAACATTATTTAAATTGATACTGGTCTGAACTGTCTTGGAAATAAACAAGATTTGTCACAGCTAGAAAATACATTTCTGCCTGGCCCCAAATAGACTTTTTTTCTTTAAAAAATAAATAAAACTGACAGACATAATAAGATCATGCCACATCACAGCACATTATTAGTCCCTTTCACTTGGTCTCTCTTGCAACACCTAAAAGCTTAGAAGAGAAGTGAAATGACCCCACATTGCTCCTGACTAGCAATGCATGGCTATGAGGGACTACAGAGGGACAGAGAGAAAGGCACATTCTAAGTAACACCCTCAAACACGACTTGTATTTATAGAGTAGCACTAACTGTTCCTCTCCAGCTCCTGAGTGCTGACTAGTGTACTCTTCCTATCCCTTGCATATAATCATTAATACCTTCCCAACGCTGAGCTAAACAAACTGAAAGAATAGGGACTAAAATTATAGCATTCTGCTTTGGAAAGGTGGACAGACCCTGCTCTATTTGGATAAACATCGGATGAGAAGTTACCAAGTTAACTATTCCTCAGTGCCTACTTCCTCAAAGTTAGGCCTACCGTGGGATACTATTCTGGGCCAAGGTTTTGTGTTAGGGCCAAATGAAAAGATCTGCTGGCTACGTTCCACGAAGACTCAAATTCGCTTCTACAGATTCTATAACCTCTCCGCAGAAAATTTTCAGATCTATTTGTCTAGCCCTAATTTATTTTCTGACCTCCAGTTTTCTATCTCTAACTGCTTATTTGACATCTTGAACTGGATGTACCATAGACAGAGGGTTTGGGGAGAAAGATAATGAGTTCAGTTTTAGAAATGCAGAGTTTAAGATGTTGATGGTAGAGAATTACCTAGGACACTGAGAGGTTAAGTGACTGATCCAGGGTTATATAATCAGTATACGACAGAGGTGGGATTTGAACCCGGATCCTTCTGGTTCTACTTTCCATTATGCCACACATCCTCTTGCTGGGTGTACAAGGACAAAAATAAAACAACTCTAACCCTCCAGAAGCTTAAATTCTATGGGAGAAATAATATGTATGCATATATGGCTGTCCAAAATATATACATAATAAATATGAGGTATTTTTTGGGTGGCGGTGGTGGTGGGAAGGGAATCACGAATTGTAATTGAATCAAAGTGAGAATATAGACATATAAGAGAGGAGGACCTATGATAGAGCTTTGGGATATATCCATATTTAAGAGGCAAAAGAAGGAGAGGGAACTACCACAGGAGACAGAGCTTGAAAAATACATTGCAAATCATGCACCCGTATCTAAAATGTCAGCTCCTTTTTCCTCCTTCTCTTCAGCTTAGCGTAGTGGATAGAGTCGGACTTGGAATGAAGAGGATCTGGGTTCAGAACCTGCTATTAGACACTAACGAGTTGTATGACCCTGAGTAAGTCACAACCTATCTTCCCCTCAGTTTCCTCATTTGCAAAATAAGGGGGGTTGTATTTGATGTTCTCTAAGGTCTTTTTCCACCCTAAATATATGGTCCTATGATAACTCTCCTTTAGCAAATGAGACTAAGAAAGAATAGGCTTACTTATCGGAGGAGAATCTTAGGGAAGAGCGTCAGTGAATCCAAGAAAATATAAAGGCAGAGGTCAGTATCAAAAGCTACCCAGAGGTTAAGAAGAATGAGGAGCAAGAAAAGGATGAAACATATCGCCAATGTTGACTTGCTTGAAAGAAATGACTTTTTTTCCCCACTGAATGGATCTGAGAAAGGTGGAGTCAGAAAAACAAATGTGCAGGTGGATAATGTACCAATAAGGAGAGAGAACAGATGGAGAGCCTAAATGCCCGCTGTTACCTATGCAATGTTAAAAGGTCTATCAATTAATCAATAAGCAAGTATTTATCAAGTACCTCTTATATTACAGACAATGTGCTATGTTGGGGATACACTAAAACTAACCTAAAAAATGGCAGAAGGGGAATAATCTTTGATCTCAAGAAGCTTAGGTTTTCTTAGAAGAGACAATGAAGAAACACAGAAGCACATGATCAGAATACATATCTATAGAATAAATACAAAGTATACCCACGATAATTAAATATATTAAAGGAAGGAAGGACCCTAACCATCAGTGGAGAAATCAAGAAAGTCTTCATGTAGAAGGCACTGTTTGAGTCATATTTTGAAGGAAGTGAGGAAGGACAGAAATCCCAGAGTGGGGCCCCAACAGCCAGCGCAAAGACCTGAGGATTAGAAAGAAGTTCATTTTAGCTAAAGGACAGAGTTTGGGAAGCAGAATAAAGTCTGAGAAACCTGGTTAGATATGTCACAGACAGGTTGTAAAGGCCTTTAAAAAAACGGTTTGGAAAAACTAGAGGAAACCACATCAGGTTGATACTCTAAACATAAATAAGAATACGAAGAAGCGTGGATGAACTGGGATGTCCCTTGTTGAAGCGCCCGTCCTCAAAGATCAAAACACAGATTCTTTGAAGGATTTTACCAATGAGAAGACTGAGAATCAGAGAATATCCATGACTTCCCTCTGGACTCACAGCTAGTTAGTGTCAGAGATGTCTTTTGAACTCCATCTCCCAACTCTGAATTCATGATGAAACTAGAGTCCTAAAAATGAAAGCATAGTCACAAAAGGAAGAGAACTGAAAAGGACTGTACCTTCTTTGAGTAGAGGAATAGGGAAGAGAGAATAGAAGACAATCTTCCAAGTAATTGTGACTTAGCTATTATCGAATTTTAAAAGAGCTGAGGAAAGCTGCCAATAAATTTATTTTTCTTCTCCTGTTAACATAATGTACCAGGTAGGCAAGCAAGATTGGGCTTCATTTGTCTCAGGACTCTCGTACACACTGTCTGTTTTGAAATTTTCACATTACAAGACAGAATGATTCAGAAATTCAGAAAATTTAATCTTCTCCCAGTAAGTGTGGGCTGTAGAATAAGAGTCACTGTCAGTGAGCATCCACTGTTGGCAGTTAGGCCAGTACTAGGTGAAAATGGGAAACAGGATGAGTAAAAAGGAAGAGGTATACAGGGGACTACAGGAAGAAAAAAAAACATTCTAGGAGTAAGGAAACTTGGCTTTTAGTCACTTCTGTTAGTGTGGCTCTCTTGGGTGAATCACTTCCCTTTTCTGGCTATAGTTTTCCCACAAGTAAAAAAAAAAATTGGATCAGAGATGTCAAATTCACCAGCTCCTGTAAAACTCTAGATTAAAATATAATTTAGGAATTCAACAGAATAACAAATACACAATACAATAAATAAAATAAAAATACAACACAGATAATGTTAATTTGTGATTTTCTTAATTCAGTGTGTGACTGAAGAATTCCAAGATCCATTTCTATTTCAGTTTGACAACACTGGTAGATGATCTCTCAAATACCCTTCTACCTCTGGGGCAGCTAGGTGGTGCAGTGGATAGAGCTCTGGCCTTGGAGTCAGGAGGACCTGAGTTCAAATCTGGCATCAGACACATGACACTTACTAGCTATGTGACCCTGGGCAAGTCACTTAACCCCGATTGCCTCACCAAAAAAAAAAAGCCCCAAAAAATACCCTTCTAACTCCAACATTCTACAGTTCCCTGAAAATGTGTCACTACTATCTCATTCCACTACCACCTCTGTCCAACTGCCATTTCAACAGTCTTCCTAGAGTTTCCATCATCACACCCACGTGGTAGTTGATGTCTGGGCATTGATATATTCAAGGATATCACATCTCTCATCTCTCTCTGTCTCTGTCTCTCCCTGTCTCTGTTTCTCTCCCTCCCTCTTCTCTCTCCTCTTTCTCTCTCTCTTTATTCCCCTTCTCTCTCCTCTCTCTCTCTTTCTATCTCTCTCTCTCTCTCTCTCTCTGTCTCTCTCTCTCTCTCTCTCTCTCTCTCTCTCTCTCTCTCGCTGTCTCTCTGTCTCTGTCTCTCTCCCTCCTCCTCCTCTTCTTATTATGAAATAACAACAACAAATTTTTAGTTTTATCTTCTCTCAGGGCTTACTTTCTGCCTGACTCTGAAAGACTTGTTCACACCAAAGTGTGAATAGCTAATAGCTAATAAGAATTTAATCTGCAAATACTTCAAATGATGCTGAGACATCTGAATGGGGTGCATGTAGTGGAAAGATCTTTGGACTTGTAATCAAAATATTTTGGACAGAACAGTGGCTTTGGGGAAAGTTGCTTTGATTCTTTGAGACAAGGATTCCAAGATTATAATTCTTCCACTCTCTGCCTCAAGGGGTTTCTGTGTGGAAAGTGCTTCCTAAATCTTGGATCACAAGTCAAAAATAATTTGAAAAGAAAGTTCCTTTTAAGAAAACTGATTTGGATATAAAGGGATTTGAGGGGCTGGGGGATATTCAGGTCTCCCCCTTGCTGGGGATGTGATGTCAAAGGCTGAGGGGAAAAGGCAAATGCTGTCTCAGTTATATAGCCTCCTGGATCTGGTGAAGGTATTGCTACATTCTTGGGGGGTCCAAATCACCTGGAAAAGGGGAAGCATTGGCTTCATCTGAGACTGATCTTTAAATACTCAAATGAGAACTACATCCCAAAGAGGGATCGCAAGATTTATTAGCTTGCTTTAACTATAGAAGACTGTGGGAAAGAGGGTGGAATAGAGGAGATTCAGCCTGAAATTGAATGGTTTGTATCTCAGTGCAGATTCTCACTATGAGATATCAGCATTTTGGGGAACTATGATGATGAAGCCCTTGCACATGGAACTATCTCATTGGCACAGTTCTGTGCCCCACATCAGTCTTCCTGCCTGAATGGAGGATGCCTAAGTTGACATCAGCAGACAGAGAAGGGAAGCATGGGTGTGCAAGGCTATTAAAGTCCCTTCCAACTCTGAAATGCTGCTACTCAGTGATTCTTTTGATAAGTCCCTGTCAGGCAACAGGCATTCAACTGATCTATACTCCTTTATCTTTCTGCCCACATTCCCTGGTTCTAGTTTATTCATCCTGAAACTGTTCTTGCTGGGTTACAAACCTTTTCAGGAGCTGAATCTGGTCAAGTTTCAAAGGAATGCATTTCTGCTCTTTAAATAGACCACAATTTGAAAAGAGGGAGAAGAGAGGGAGAGATAATGAATGATAGAAAATAGCCATGAGATCTGTCTTCATTTTCTTGTGATTTGAAACTTTAATACTGACAGTTTGAAGATATCATAGCCTCAGGTCATTGGAAGCATCCACCCCAGAATGCAATAGAATTATGGAATCTCGGAGTTGGAAGGGAGAACAAAGATTGTCTAATCCAATCCATTGTTGAAGCAAGAATTCTCTTTATGACATCCTTACATGCAGTCATATAGCTTCTGCCTGAAGACTTGATGTTGAACTTACTACCTCCCAATGTAGCCCATTTCATTTGGGGTTGGTATAGATTATTAAGAAGATTTTCCTTAGTGTCTAATTTGCCTTTATGAAAATGTTTTCTAATCTTCCTAGTTCTGCCCGATTGTTTCAAGCAAAACGAATATACCTGGTCTTCACGTGAAAGTCAAATGAATCCTTGAAGAGGGTACTTGTGACCTCTGTCTCTCACCTTCAGCTCCCTACTTCACCCCCCCACCCCGATCCCCAAAGATTTTCTATTGCTCTGCTAAACACTCACCGTTCTTTAATTGATCCTTTGGCTTGGTCTTTAGTGTAGTCACAAAACCCTAGAAGCTAGATGAGCTCTTATTTGTCATTATACTTCTATACTGTCATGCTATTCATTATGGAGTCTCTCTTCACTGGCAGAGATTGCAACTTTCTCTAATCCTGGGTGATTTTTGTCTATATCTTCCTGTGAATCTTCCATTAAGGATCTGCCCAATGAGCTTGATGCCTTCCTCTAGTTCTTTTAATGTCATGATCTTTCATGGGGAATTTGTTCAGATTATTAGCAACCTTCCTAAATGTATCTCCTAGAACAAACACAATACATCATATACATTCTAACCAGTACGGAAAACAGAACTATTAATTACCATCTTTGTTCTAAACATTATCATTCTATTGATGGAACCTAACATCTTGTTAGATGTGTATGTGCTTGTTTGCCATGTCATTGTGTTGACACATTGAGACTGCAGTCTATTACAACCCCCAGACTTTTCCCCAAATTCTTTTCCAGCTATCCTATAATAATGTTATTTGTTCTTTGAACCAAAGTGCTAGATGTTACATTTATCTCTCTGAACTTTTTACTTAATAGATCTGTCCCATTATTCCAGCCTATGAAAAAATTTTGGGATATCAGCTCTGCTTTTCAAAGTATTAGTTATATCCTCTCACTTAATAACATCTCTAAATTTGACATGCTAGTATGTCTTCTTTAAAGTCATTAAAAGATATTTTGAATAGGTAAAGCACTAGAGAACTTCACCAGATATCTCACACCAGTCTATTTATCAGGGAATTAGATTGAGTCATTCAATTAGCTCCAGTTACACCTGACTATCCTATAGTCATATATCCTATATGCACACCTGGCATATATCTCTCCATTTGCCCACAAGGTCATTGAGAGATATTGTCATAAACCTTGCTACAACCTTGGTTTACTGTATTTAGAATAGTGGTTCTAAAGTGTTTGGACCTTGGGCCCCCAAACGTCCCTGAGGCCTTTTCAGGTGATCTGTGAGGTCATAACTATTTTCATAACAATGCTAAGATATTATTTGTCTTTTAAAATACTCTTCCCTTCTATTAGCCCCCTCTCTTTTCTTCCCCTTTACCCTTACTACTTCTTCCCTCCCTTCTATCCCCACTCCTTTTCTTTCCCCTTTTCTCTCCTACTCCCTATAGGGCCAGTTAGATTCCTATACCTAACTGATTATGTTATTCCCTTATTGAGCCAAATCTGATGAGAGTAAGGTTCAAACAATGCTGATCAACAAAACACTAGTGAGGAGGGAAAAGGAGGAAGGAGAAAGAAAAGCATAAATTGGGGGGGGGAGGATGGAGAGAAAGACACAGATAGTAATTGTAACTGTGAATGTGAATGGGATGAACTCTCCTATAAAATGGAGGTGGGTAGCAGAATGGATTAAAAACCATAATCCTACAATATGTTGTTTACAGAAAACACATTTGAAACAGAGGGACACATACAGGGTAAAGGTAAAAGGCTGGAGACATGCTCAGCATTTGGGTTCATTTTGCTGAACTTGATTATTTGTTACACGATTTTTTTTTCCTTTCAGTGTTTAGTTGGGAGGTGGGAGGAAAGAGAAGTTAAGTATAATGATGCAACAAAACAGCCCTGGGTAAATTTTTTAAATGCACAGAAGACAACAGAAGGACATGTAGGACAATTTTGAAAATAATGTGTGGGATTTATTATGACCTTTTTTTGGGCAAAGTAATAGGAAATGGAGATTCGTGATCTCATATACAATCATTCATCTTTTTATTTTCTGCTATGTATGGAAATGCTCTTTTTTGGTATTTAAGTTCAGAATGAAATTGTTTATGTCAGATTAGAATAATATCAACTAGAAACCATGGGGCAAGTACACTGGTAGGGAATGTGATCTATGTACAATTTGGAGTGAGGGGAAAAGCCAACGGCTCCAGTCTACTTCTGTAACTCTGAAGGAGTTGTAATAGCCTTGCTCTAAGGACCCAAAATACTAGTTCAAAAAGGAGGTGAATAGTAGCAGGTACTCCACATATTTACAAAGGTAGGAGATAATTTGTCAGGAAAAGGACTACTGATTTGCAAGATCAAAAAAGGTTTCATGATGTGAGCTGAGCCCTGAAGGAAACTAAGAAGTTTAAAGAAGATTGGAGGAGGTAGAACTTTCCAGGAAGTAGGAGCAAAGGCAAAGGTGAAGGTGTGGAGATAGGAGATGGAATTCTATCTAGTAAGAAGAGCAAAAATGTATGGGGAAATGCAGAAACACCCACCTGGGCTTCAGCACATACCAGACACCATCACTAGGACCCCATCTCAGCACTAGGTAAGCTGCCAGATTCCTACTGAGTCTACTAGTGCCAGCCAACCTTGACTCCACCCCCTCAGCACAGCACCAGACGCAAGGGTCCCCCGTGGGCATCAGGGCAACATCAGCACAGCCCCGGGTAAACAGCCAGGGCCTGCAGCCACTAGCACAAGAAGCCTGAGACAGTGCCCCTTCCACCCTAGGATCAGTGCTCAAATTTAAAAGAAAGGAAAAAGTGCACCCCCCCCCAAAAAAAAGATGAGTAAAAAACAACAAAAAATTTATTATGGTGACAAGGAAGTTCAAGACACAAACTCAGAAAAGGATGACAGCATTAGAACACCTATGGGCAAAACCCCAAAGAAAAATGAAAAGTGTTCTCAAGCCCAGAAAGAACTCATGGAAGAGCTCAAAAAGGAGCTTAAAAATCATATAAGAGAGGCAGAAGAAAAATTGGGAAAAGAAATGAGAATGATGCAAGAGAATTATGAAAAAGTCAATAGCTTGGAAAACTGCTTAAAAAGTAGAATTGGCCAAATGGAAAAGGAGATACAAAAATCCATTAAAAAAAATAACCTCTTAAAGAGTACAATTGGGCAAATGGAAACAAAAGTACAGAAGCTAATTGAGGAAAACAACACTGTAAAAGTTAGAACTAGACAAGTGAAAGCCAATTACTCTACGAAACATCATGAATCAAACACATTCAGAAGAATGAAAAAATGGAAGAAAATGTAAATACATTGAAAAACAACTAACCTGGAAAATAGATCCAGTAGAGACAATATCAGAATCATTGGACTACCAGAAAGCCATAATCAGAAGGAGAAGCTGGATGAAATATTTCAAAAATTTATCAAGAATAGAAAGAGAAATTCCATTTAAAGTTACTGTAGACATTACAAATATCTGAGAATCTACCTGCCAAAACAAACTCAGTAACTGTATGAACACAATTACAAAACACTTTTCACACAAATAAAGTCAGATCTAAATAATTGGGAAAATATCAGTTGCTCATGGGTAGGCGGAGCTAATATAATAAAAATGACAATTCTACCTAAATTAAATTACTTATTCAGTGCCATACCAATAAAACTATCAAAAATTATTTTATAGAGCTAGAAAAAAAAACCAGTAACAAAATTCATCTAGAGAACAAAAGGTCCAGAATACCAAGTGAATTAATGAAAAGGAATACAAGGGAAGGTGGTCAAGCTGTACCAGATCTTAAATTGTATTATAAAGCAGCAATCACCAAAACTATTTGGTAATGGCTAAGAAACAGAGTTGTGGATCAGTGGAATAGATTTGGTAGGCAAGACAGCAGTCAATGACTATAGTAATCTACTATTTGATAAATCCAAAGACTCTAGCATCTGGGATAAGAACTCACCATTTAACAAAAACTGCTGGGAAAACTGTAAAATAGTATGGCAGAAACTAGGCATAGACCAACATTTTACACCCTATATATCTTACACCAAGATAAGGTCAAAATGGATACATGTTTATACACAAAGACTTGATACTATAAGCAAACTAGGAGAGCAAGAAATAGTTTATCTGTGAAATCTATGGAGAAGGGAAGAATGTGTGACCAAATAAGAGATAAAGAACATTATGAAAAGCAAAATGGATGATTTTGACTACATTAAATTGAAAAGTTTTTGCACAAACGAAACCAATGCAACCAAGATTAGGTGGAAAGCAGAAAGGTGGGAAACAATTTTTACTACCAGTGTCTCTGACAAAGGCCTCACTTCTAAAATATATAGAGAGAACTGAGACAAATTTATAAGAAGAGAAGTCATTCCCCAATTGATAAATGGTCAAAGGATATGAACAGGCAGTTTTCAGAGGAAGAAATTAAAGCTAGCTATAGTCATATGAAAAAATGATGTAAATCACTATTGATTAGAGAAATGCAAATCAAAACAACTCAGAGATATCACATCACACCTATCAGACTGGCCAACATGACAAAACAAGAAAATGATAAATGTTGGAGAAGATGTGGGAAAATTGGAACAGTAATGAATTGTTGGTGGAGTTGTGAACTGATCCAACCATTCTGGGGAGCAGTTTGGAACTATGCCCAAAGGGCTATAAAATTCTGCATACCTTTTGACCTGGCAATACCACTTCTAGGTCTGTATCCCAAAGAGATCATAAAAATAGGAAAATAACCTAGATGTACAAAAATATTTATAGCAGCTCTTTTTTTGGTGGCAAAGAATTGAAAATTGAGGCAATATTCATTAATTGGGGAATAGCTGAACAAGTTGTGGTATATGAATGTAATGGGATACAGTTGTGCTATGAGAAAAGATAAGTAGGCAGACTTCGGAAAAACCTGGAAAGATTTTTATGAACTGATGCTGAGTGAAGTAAACTGAACCAGTAGAACATTGTAAACAGTAACAGCCATGTTGTGCAATGGCCTTGAAAGACTTAGCTCTTCTCAGCAATGCAAGGATGTAAGACAACTCAGAAAGACTCATGATGGAAAATGCTGTCCATATCCAGAGAAAGAACTTTGGAGTCTGAATGCAGATGGAAGCATACTATTTGCTCTCCTTTTCTTTGTTGTTTTGTTTTATTTCTTCTTTCTTGTGGTTCCTCCCATTAGTTCTAATTCTTCTTTACATCATGACTAATGTGAAAATATGTTTAATATGATTATATAAGTAGAATCTACATCAGATTGCATGACATCTTATGGAGGAGGGAGGAGAGACTGGGAGAGAAAATTCTATGGAAGTGAATGTTGAAAACTAAAAATAAATTAATAAATTAAAAAAAGAAATTATCAAGGAAAACTGTCCTGACATCTTGGAACCAGAGGGGAAAATAGGCATTAAAAGAATCCACTGATTACCTCAGGAAAGAGATCCCATCATAAAGACCCCAAGGAACATTAGAGACAAATTTCAGATCTATCAGGTCAAGGAAAAAAATACTACAAGTGGCCAGAAAAAAAATAAATATCGGAGAATCACAATCAGAATCACACAGGACTTGGCAGCTGCAACTTTAAAAGACCAGAGGTTATTGAACATGATATTCCAGAAGGCAAAGGGAGCTAGACTACAACTAAGGATCACTTACGCAGCAAAATTAAGCATAATACATCAAGAGAAAAAACGGTCATTCAACGAAATAGGATGGTGAGCCTTCATAAAGAGAAGACCAGAACTAAATAAAAATTTTAACCTCTAATATCAAGACCAAGAGAAGCATAAACAGGTAAAAAGGGAAAAGAAAACACAAAAGAATCAATAGAGCTAAACTATTTATATCCCTACACAGGAAGATGATACTTCTAACTCTTAAAATTGTATGACTAACAGTACAGATAGAGGGAATATACATAGACAGACAATAAAGATATAAGGTGAATTTGAGGGAATGACAAAAAAAATATTAAGGGATGAGAAAGAGGAGCAAAATACATGCAGAAGGAAGGGAGAGGTAGAATGGGGTAAATCATCTCACATGAAGAGGAACAAAAGACCTAGTACAGTGGAGGGGAAGATAGGATGGTGGGCAATAGGCATCACTTGAAACTTACTCTTATCAGTATTGGCTCACAGAGGGAATAATATACACAGTCAGTTGAATATAGAAATCTATCTTACCTGACAGGGAAGCAGGATGGGAGGAGATCAAGTAAAAAGGAGTAGGGGTTGGGACTGACAAAAAGGAGGTCAGATCAAGACAGAAGCAAAATACTGGTAAGGTGCAGAAGGGTGAGAGGAGAGAGAGGACAAACAGGAGGAAGAATGGGAAATACAGACATAGTAATCATAACTGTGAATGTGAATGGGATGAACTCTCCCATAAAACAATAGTGGATAGCAGAGTGAATCAAAAGCCAGAATCCTACAACATGCTGCTTACAGGAAACAAATTTGAAGTAGAGAGACACACACAGAGTATAGGTGAGGGGCTGGAGCAGAATCTATTATGCTTCAACTGAAGTAAAAAAAAGCCGGGGTAGCAATGCTGACCTTTGACAAAGCAAAAACAAAAATAGACATAATTAAAAGAGATTAAGAGGGAAACTACATCTTGCTAAAACATACCATTGACAATGAGGCAATCAGATATGAAGTATAAGGAATAGTCAACCTGTCATATCTATGTGGAGGGGAACAATTCATAACTAAACAAGAAATAGAGATTATTATGAAATGTAAAATAGATAATTTTGATAATGTTAAACAGAAAAGTTTCTGTATAAACAAAACGAATGTAACCAAGATTAAAATGAAAGCAGAAAACTGGGAAACAATCTTTATAGCAAGTATCTCTGATAAAGGCCTCATTTCTTAAATATATAAAGAACTGAGTAAAATTTATGAGAATATAAGTCATTCCCCAATTGATAAATGGTCAAAAGATATGAATAAGCAGTTTTCAGAGGAAAAATCAAAGATATCCATAGGCATATGAAGAAGTACTCTAAATCATTTTTGACTAGAGAAATGCAAATTAAAGCAACTCTGAAATACTACATTATACTAATCAGACTGGCTAATATGACAAAAAAGGAAAATGATTAATGTTGGAGAAGATGTGGGAAAATTTAGACACTAATTCACTATTGGTGGAGTTGAGAACTGATCTAAAACCATTCTAGGGAGCAAATCAGAATTATGCCCAAAGGACAACCAAAATGTGCTTACCCTTTGATCCAGCAATACCACTACTGGGTCTATATCTGAAAGAGATCATAAGAAAAGGAAAAGGACCTACATGTGCAAAAATATTTATAGCATCCCTATTCGTGTTGGTGAAATATTGGAAATTGAGGGGATGCTCATCAATTGGAGAATAGCTGAACAAGTTGTGGTATATGAATGTAATGGAATACTATTGTGCAACAAGAAATGATGAATAGGTAGATTTCAGAAAAACCTGGAAAGACTTGTACAAACTGATACAAAGTGAAATGAACAGAATCAGGAAAACATTGTACACAGTCTCAGCAACATCATGTGATGATCAACTATGAATGATTCAGCCCTTCCTAGCAACACAATGATCCGAGACAAGTACAAAGGATTCATGTAGGAAAATACTATCCACATCTAGATAAAGAACTGATGAATTCTGAATGCAGAATGAAGCATATTTTTCACTTACTTTATTCTTTTTCATGTTTTTTCTTTTGATCTGTTTCTTCTTCTATAACCGTGACAAATATGGAAATATGTCTTACATGATAGCATACATATAAACTCTATCAAACTGCTTACCATTTTAAGAAGAGGGAAAGGGAAAGAGAGAAGAAGAAAATTTTGGGACTCAAAATCTTGTAAAAATGAATGCTAAAAAATTTTCTTGATATGTAATTGGGAAAAAATAAAATGCTATTTAAAGTAAAAAACAAAACAAAACAGAACAGAACAAAAGATTTGAGAAGCTCTGATCTAAAGTATTCTGCTGACCTACCAGTCTAGTAACCCTATCCAAAAAGGAAATTGAATGTTTCCTACTGCCTAGATTCTTTTTTTTCTGTTGCCTATTTTTTTAAACCAAGGATTTTACTTGGTTATTAAAGTCTAGATCTGAAAAAAATGAAGCTTTGCTGGTTATAATAACCCTGCTTTCAAAGCTTCTTTTTCACCCCCAAAGAAATCCACTTTGAGGGGATTCACCTCCTGTGGACTGTATTCACGCTTTTCCTTCTGCCACTCACTGAACAAGACATAATAGTTGTCAATCAGGATTGCTGTCATTTGTCAACAGTTCATTACCAAGCAGTTAGACTAAAGGGGGTGTTGATGAAGATGATTACTACTATGTATTGTGAAAACTGAAAACCATTTTAAAGTGGGATAGGAATTCAACAAAGACAGTGGAGGGAGGGCATTTCAGGGAAGTGAACAAATAAAGCCAAGTCATGGATTTGAGAGGCGAGAAGACAGAATAAGCATTTGTATACCGCTTACTATGTGCCAGGCATTATGCTAGGCATTTTTTACAAATATTATCTCATTTTATCCTCACAACAACTCTGTGAAGTAAGTGCTATTATTATTTTCATTTTAGATTTAAGGAAACAGAGGCAAGGAAAAGTTAAGTGACTTGCCCAGGGTCACACAGCCAGCAAGTGATGGAGGCCAGGTTTGAACTCATATTTTCCTGACCCCAGGCCCAGCATTCTTTCCACTGTACCATCAGCTGCCTCTGAGTACAAGTATGTACTATAGACAGAGCATGGATCACTTTGGTTGACGTGTAGGGTGTATGGAGAGAAGTGAATTGAGATTAGGCTGACAAAGTAGTGGGGCATCAGATTGTGGAGGTCTGAATATCAGAAAAAGGAATCTAAACCCCACAGATAACAAGGAGTGACTGAAAATTTTTGAGCTGAGACATGGTGCAGTGATTCACATAAGAGCAGTAGCATTCAACAGAATACAGGGTAACACCACTCTGTCCTGGATTTCCTCCTATCTTACCACTCCTTTTCTGTCTCTTTTGCTGGATCCTTCTCCAGACCATGCCCTCTGATCCTAGGTGTCCCTCAGAGTTATGTCCTGAGCCCTCTTCTCTTCTCCCTCTACACTACTTCACTTGGGGATCTTATCAGCTCCCATGGATTTAATTACCATCTCCATGCTGATAATTCTCAAATTTACCCATCCTGCCCCAAACTATCTGCTGAACTCTAGTCTTGCATCTCCAATTAACTTTCAGACATCTCAAACTAGACATGTAGTAGACATCTTAAACTCAGTATGTCCAAAACAGAACTCATCCCCCCCCCCACCAAAGCCTTTCTATTTCCTATCTTCCCTATTGCTGTAAAGGGCTACACCATCCTCCAAGTCTCTAGGCTCACAACCTAGCAGTCACCCTGCATTCCTCACTATCTCTCACCCCACCATAACCACGCTATTGCCAAAGCCTATTGATTTCGCCTTTGCAATATCTCTTGATTAACACTCCACCCCCCCCCTTACTCCTCTGATACAGACACCAGTCTGGTGTAGGCCCTCATCACCTCACACCTGGACTATTGCAATAGCCTGCATGTGGACCTGCCTGCCTCAAGTCTCCCCTTGCTCCAGTCCATTCTCCCTTCAGCCACTAAAATGATTTTCCTAAAGAGCTGATTGGACTACATCACTCCTCTACTCAATAAACTCCAGTGACTTCCTATTGTCTCTAGGAGCAAATACAAAGCTAAGTTTGGCATTAAAGCACTCCATAACCTAGCCCCTTCCTACCTTTACTATTTTTTCAGCACCTTACTCCCTAACAGGAAGTCTTTGATCTTGTGACACTGGCCTCTTTGCTACTGCAAACAAGACACTCCATCTTTCAGCTGGGGGATTCTCTCTGGCTGTACCCCATTCTCGAAATGCTTACCTTCTTCTGCTCTGACAACTGACCTACTTGGCTTCCTTTAAGTCCCAACTAAAATCCCATGTTGTATTGGAAGCCTTCACCAACCCCACTTAATTTTCTTATCTTCCCTCTGATAATTATTTCCTGTTTATCCTGTACATAGCATGCTTTATATATATTTGTTTTTGTGTTGTCTATCCCATTAGATTGTAAAATCCTTGAAGGCAAGGATTATCTTTTGCCTCTTTTTTTTTCCCTATCACTTTTCAAAGTGCCCTAGCACATAGTAGGCATTTGATAAATATCTATTAATCAATTGATTGATTAATGGGAAATTTGGCTCCTAATTTCAGCGAATGTTTCTTGTAAGAAGTCTTTGTGTTTTCTCTTCAGATAATGTGCATGTTGAAAGCAGCAGACCATTTTTTCCCTGAAGACACCTTTTGGATGCCTCCTACTGAAGCAATTGAGGCCAACTGAATGGGCTGCAATAAACTTCCTTTTCTGGCTATGCTGGCAGCCTCCCTCCAAAAAGAATACAGGCACTTTGCTCAAATGAATTCCCTGCAGGAACCTAGTGCTGCTGCCCATGCAAGAGGCCACATTTGTTGGATTTTTAATTGGTTCATGCCACTGCTGCCAAATTCTTCTCCTTTGTGGCCAGAGCTGGAATAGATCCATTTTTTCCAATGTTAGGGACATGCAGTTGCTCCAGGCTCCTTATAATTGTTGTTTTTTTACATTCAGTATGACCTATAAATACATTTGCAGCTCTCCAAGGCTTGAAACCCCTTTCAATGCCCATGGAAACTTATGATAGTCAATTCCCTTAAAAACACAAGTAAGGGAGCAGGAAACAAAACTCAAGATCATCAATGACATGAGCTCAGAGCTCTGTGCACAAAGTTCACATCTATGACACTATTCAAATAGTTGAAGGAAATGTGCAAATCTTCAACTAGGACCTGATAGATATACCAAGGATTTCCTGATCTTGGGCTGAACCGTGAAGTTGACAAAGGTTGTCTTGGCATCTCCAATTTTTTTTCCAGACCTATAATCATTTGATACATGTATATTACACTTTACAATTGCTAAGATACTTTCTCATCCATTAATTCATGGGACCTGTGAGGTAGTCAGGGTAGGAATTATTACCCTCATCCTACAGATGAGGCAATTGAGAGTCATTTTGTAATTCATTGAAGAACATGGAGCCTTTCATTGGAGGGACTTGGACTTAATTAAGGTTCTGTAATTCCAGACCCATGCCCTTTGTGGCATATTTTGATATCCCTCAGTGACTCACCCAATTAGAATTCCCTCAATGCTCGATGCTGTCATGCTGGCTCCTGGTCAATGTACTTTCCAAATTGCCTCATTCTTCTGGATTATGACAAAACCTTTTCTTTTCTCTTTCCAAACTAGCATGAGGTAACAGTGGCTTTGTCCTAAAGAGGCTTATATGCATGGAAGCCGATGTCAGCAGCATCTTGCAGTTCTCTGATGACCTGTGCTAGCACCCCAGACCCCCCACCCCACCCCTGACCAGGCTCCTCTCTCCTGGGTTCTCATTCTTCTCAACTTTTGAGAGTTAAAGATTGTTCTCTCCTAGAATGACCACATCCATGGTTGAACTGTCCTCTGTGCCCTCCGTGCTAAATTTTGCCCCAAGTAAACAATATTCTTGCTTATGCCTCTGTCCCTATCAAAAGGCTAGGAGAGGCAAGGCAGGAGCATTTAATAAGCCTAAGTGCTGGAGATTCAAATACAAGGGGGAAAAAAGTCTCTGCCTTTAAGGAACATATATTCTAATAGGAAGACAACACATTAAACTGGAAAGCAGAGGGGGGGGAGGGGAGGAGAGGAGTTACATTCTGAAGAGGGTGGGACCACATGGAGTCTAAGTCTGGAAAGTCCGAAGCTAAGCCCTATTTGCCATCCCCTCAGGAGTCTGTGCTCTAATTGGGAACAAGAGTGAATTTCATCTTTGTAGATCTTACTTTTTCCAGATAACATAATAACTTGGAAAACTATGCCTATGTACAGAATGGGTCCATGCTTAGATTTTTAGAGCTCCAATGAACCATGGAGATCAACCAGCCCAATCCTCTCGGTTTAAATATGAGGGAAAAGCAGAATGCTAAAGAGGAAGGAGCCCTGAATTTGGAGTGAAGGAATTATGTTCGATTTTGAGATGTACCACATACAATCTGTTTAGCCTTAGACAAATAACTTAACCTCTCTAAGCCTCAGATATTTCCTCTATTAAAAAAAAAAGAAGGTTGGGTTCAGGGGTGGGGAACCTGCAGCCTCAAGACCACACGTGGTCTTCTAGGTCCTTGGGTGTGGTTTTTTAACTGAGTTCAAGTTTTACAGAACAAATCATTTTATTAAGGGGATTTGTTCTGTGAAGTTTGGATTCAGTCAAAGGGCCACACTTGAGGAACTAGAGGGCCAGATGTGGCCTCAAAACCGCAGGTTCCCAGCCCTGGTACCATTAGGTCTCTAAATTTTACCTCACAATTTAAAATCTATGATCCTATGAATTTTTGTTGTTGTTCCTTAGTTGTGTCTAATTCTGCAGGACACTATTTGGGATTTTCTTGGCAGAGATACTGAAGAGGTTTGTCTTTTCCTCCCCAGCTCATTTTTACAGATGAAGAATCTGAGGCAATCAGAGTTAAGTGTCGTACAGGGTCGTACAGCTAGTGTCTAAGACTGAATTTGAACTCAGGTTTTCTCTACTCCAGGCTCAGCATTCCATCTACTGCACCACCTAGTTGCCCCTTTAGGAACTTTAGGCCCAAAGAAATTGAAAGTCTTTCCCAAGATTTCATCCTGAGGTCCCTAGGAAGTAACTAAGGCAAAAAGAAAGGCAACTTAAAAGCTGAGCTGAAAATTTCCATTCAATAGTTTTTTACAAAGCAAATTCCTCTCTTACTCCTTTAGGCAACACTGGATGTTAATTAAGAAGAAATAGAGACTAACTTTGAAATATCACTTGGTTGCTAAGAAGGGGAGCCAATGTAGATTGGGACCAGATTGATCAAATATTAAGGCCAGTTCAGGCTGAAGTCGGGATTCAAAAGTATGCTGAGAGGGTAGACATTGAGCTAAATCTAACAAGATGGCATTTTAGAGAGACAAAAATAAAGAAGCAGCAGCTTGGTATAATGGATACTGAGCTAACCTTGGAGTTAAGAAGACCCAGGTTCAAGTCTTTTCTCTGACAAAAATTAGCCACATGTCTGTCCCTGGTCAAGTCACTTTATTTCTCAGTGTCTCAGGCAACCCTCTAAGACTTTATATTGCAGAGATGGCGTCAATTTGCATTAGTTTCTATATAGTCATTTCTCTAAGCCAATGAAATCAGAGGTCAGATGAAAGGCAAAATGTAAAGGGTATGAAGGTAGAGACCAGACCAGACCTGCACAACTTGCCAGTAGGTAGGGGTCAAAATGAAAATAGGCTCAACTTCTTTGGGCCGCAGATAGGTTAGACTAGAGACAAACTGATGATGGTTGGTCGCTATGGGTCACGGGACAAACAGGAGACTGTGCAGTGGCAACCTTAGTGTGGGTGGGCCACGTGTCAGTCAGGCCAGGTAAAGACTGTTTATTTTTTGTTGTAGCCTTACAGAGACTAGAATGATGCTTAACACATTGTAGGTACTGGATAAATGCTGTTTAAAAGTTTGCTTAAAAATAAAAATCAACTCCATGAAGAGCACAAGATAAATGAGGTGTGGCTAGATAGCAACTGAGGTAGAGGGGAGAGAATAGAAGGGTGGACTTTGGTGGACAACAAGCTCAATTGAAGTCAAGCATGCAATATAACAATCAATAAAATTATATCATTTTTTTAGGCTGCATTGAAATGCCTCATGATCATGATTAGAGAGTTGATGGTCCTTCTCTGTGTAGCTAGGTAGTGTAATGAATAGAGCACTGGGCCTGGATTCAAGAAGATATGAGTACAAATTTGGCCTCAGACACTCACTAGCTGTGTAACCCTGGGCAAGTCACTTAACCTTGTTTGCCTCAGTTTCTTCATCTATGAAATGACCTGAAGAAGGAAATGGCAAACCACTCCAGTGTCTTTGCCAAGAAAACCTCAAATGGGGTCAGGAAGAGTCAAAAGTCCTCTATTTTGACTTGGTCATGTCATATATAAAAATTTGAGTTCATTTCTGGGAAGAATATTGGTAAGTTAGAGAGTGTTGCAAGGAGGGTTATGTGATGATAAAGAACTTTTGAGATGTTACCATATGATAATCAGTTGAAGGAATTGTGATGTTTTACCTGGAGAAAAGTTGGAAGGTCATGATAGCTGTGAGGTATTAGTATATATGAATAAAGGAATGAAAGAATGAAATTGAATTCTTGAGTTGGAGGTTAAATGGTCAATTACTGAGAATGCTGTAGATGGTATTATTGGTCCAGTATATGTTAAACTAGATGATTTCTGAGGTCGTTTCCAACTCTGAGACTCTGTGACTCTGGACAACTTGTCTTCAGGTTAGAAATAGCCTGCACTTCAGGAGATCCAACATGTTTTTATTCTTATGTTCCTAATCTTATGGTCCTATCGGTAGGACTTATAACCAAAGGATGCATCAAAACCATGCAATCCTATCTATAGGATATTTGGCGAGCAAGACCCTACACATAATTAAACTGGACCTGGATTCAGGCCCAGTATGAGGTTTATTGATGTATACAGATATGTGAAGTCTTTTCCAAGGTCAAACGTTTCATAGATAGGTCATCTGAAGTCTGTAGGATAAAATCACTTTCTATGCCTCAATGTACCTGGACTGTGGTCTTAACTTTGTCATTGATTTACCATCTCCTTGAGGCTATAGAATTATTCTCAAAATCATGCATATTTCTCTTAAAAACTGACTTTCTTTTCTGTTTGAGATACCCTCCTTTTCCTTCTCCCACCTCTGAACCCCCAACCAGTTCTGCTGCTGCCTATTCATTCATTCTATCTTTCTCCCTGAGTGATTCTTGCAGTTTGCCGTGGAATGGGAACCCTGCTCTGTCTCCTATATTTATACTAGCATATAGTAATACTCCTATATTTATACTAGCACTATTTACTATCATAAACAAAGGGCAGAGAGCATAAGTGGACCAGTTACATACTCTTTAAAAGTACTATTACATTGTCTATTATGCGAACAATTATTCCCAATTACTCAGACAGTGAGGACTGTGGCACTCTGTCTACAATGTCAGCCCATGTTATGCATAAACTCTTTTATCAGGCACTAGTCTGGTTGAGTCAGTTCAGTCATACAATCTACTCCCAAGGGACTAAGGCTGAGATATCTCAATGAGATATAGAGCAGAAAAAACATTAGACTCTTAATTAGAAGACTTAGATTAGAACTTGGGCTTTATGACCATAGACAAATGACTTCACTTTTTTGATTTTCAGGTTCCTAGCTATTAAAAATAAAGATCATAATACTTTCACCATTGGGTGACACAGTGAGTACAATGCTGGGATTGAAATGAGGAAGCCTTACATTCAAATTCTTCCTCAGATGGTATTAGCTGCATGACCCTAAGCAAGCAACTTAACATCTCTCAGATTATTTCCTCTTCTATGAAATGAGAAGCTTATCATACACAATGATCTCTATGGTACTTTCCAGATCTGAATTTATGATCCCATGATAAATTCACCCTTCAAGTGCCAGTTGATGGAAAAGAGGTTTTTTATGATCAAGTCCATCCCAGCCATCTGTTGCTAGCAAAGTTACTTCTTCCCCTTCTTGCAAAATTCAAACATTATTTTATTTTTCTGCTTTTATGGTGAAACAGTGGCATAGGATAAATGAAGAGTGAACAAAGGAATGAATGAATGAATGAAAAGTCATTTAGTAAGTATTTATGACATACACTATGCTAAGTGCTGGGGATACAAATACAAAAGAGTGACAGACCATTATCCCAAGAAGTTTATATTCTAAGAGAGGGAGAAAACAAATATATCGAAATAGTGTCTAGGGAAGGGTGTTTTGATATGAAAATTCATAGGGTGGTAAGTGGAGTCATTGGACAGTCACCAGACATGCCCAATCGAGAAGGAAGAGTAGTATTATTTCATTACTTTTGCTACTGTGAGAACTTTAAAAAAGCAGGTGAGGAGAGTTATCTACTGGGTAGCATGGTAGAAGGATGATGGGAATGGGGCAGCTAGGTGGTGCACTGGATAGAGCTCTGGCCTTGGAGTCAGGAGGACCTGAATTCAAATCCTGCCTGAGACGCTTGACACTTACAACTGTGTTACCCTGGGCGAGTCACTTAACCCTGATTGCCTCACTTAAAAAAAAAAAAAAAGGTAAAGATGAAGGGAAGATAGAGTGGGAGAGATAAACTGTGCTCTCACTAATCAGGATCCAGGAAAGAATTACAAGGCTAACCAATTACCTCCTTCAGGGTATGGTCTCTGTTGGTAAGGTTTGGAGGGTACAGCAACAGAAGGAACAACATTAACAAGGTGGCATGAAAAAAAGATGGCTGGGGAAAAGACATGGTGACCTAGATATGGTGTGCTCCCACACCAATCAGGGGAGCACATCTTTGTGGCCCTAGCTTCAAAGTCAAGTGGCTTAGCTTTTGCATGACATGGTCTCTAGAGGTCCAGGCTGCAGGATACAGCAGCAGTACTAGTGGCTGGGCAGCATGGTAGGAAGATGACTGGGGAGAAGTTGATTCCATAGCTAGTGAACTAGAAAGGCAATGTACCTAAGGAGCAAGCATAGGAACCTTCATGCACTTGACAAAGTGGATTCTTCAACATACAAGTAGATGGCACAGGAAGGCTCATTTCCCTGAGTTCAAATCTGGCCTCAGACACTTAGTAGCTATGTCTCTGGGCAAGTCACATTACCCTGTTTGCCTCAGTTCTTCATCTGTAAAATGAGCTAGAGAAGGAAATGGCAAACCACTTCAGCATCTTTGCCAAGAAAACCCCAAATGGGGTCACAAAGAGTCAGACATGACTGAAAAAATGTCTGAACAACACTTTCTTCAACAGAAGACTGTCTTTAATACTTCCATTAAATCCAAGCTTCAGAACCCCAAGAAGGGATGGATACTATACAATTACTGATGAGGGAGCGGACGGAGGCTCAAAGGTGGAGCCCAGAGCCCGCGGCTCGAAAATGGGGTCCCGGAGCCACCGCGTCAGAGACACCCTTATGGGTGGGCCGAGTAGGGAGGGGCTCGGACCCCTGAGTGCGTCTCCCTCCCGCCGCCCCCTGCACCGGGGTGGCCGCGTGAGGCGGGGGACCATGGCGGAGATCAGTGACCTAGACCGGCAGATCGAGCAGCTGCACCGCTGCGAGCTCATCAAGGAGAGTGAGGTCAAGGCTCTGTGAGCCAAGGCCAGACAGATCTTCGTGGAGGAGAGCAATGTACAGAGGGTGGACTCCCCCATCACGGTGTGTGGGGACATTCATGGTCAATTCTATGACCCAAAGGAGCTGTTTAAAGTGGGTGGCGATGTCCCTGAGACCAACTACCTCTTCATGGGGGACTTTGTGGACAGAGGCTTTTACAACGGCGAAACATTCCTGCTGCTGCTTGCCCTCAAGGTCCGGTATCCTGACCGCATCACTCTGATTGGGGGAACCACAAGATCAGGCAGATCACACAGGTCTAGGGCTTCTATGAAGAGTGTTTGCGAAAGTATGGCTCAGTGACCGTGTGGTGCTACTGCACTGAGATCTTTGTCTACCTCAGCCTGTCCGCCATCATCGACGGCAAGATCTTCTGCGTGCACGGGGGCCTCTCTCCCTCTATCCAGACCCTGGACCAGATCCGGACGATTGACTGGAAGCAGGAGGTGCCTCACGATGGGCCCATGTGTGATTTGCTCTGGTCTGACCCTGAAGACACGGCGGGCTGGGGTGTGAGTCCCCGAGGAGCTGGCTACCTGTTGGACAGTGATGTGGTGGCCCAGTTCAATGCAGCCAATGACCTTGACATGACATGCCGGGCTCACCAGCTAGTGATGGAAGGCTACAAGTGGCACTTCAATGAAACCGTGCTCACCTGTGGTCGGCACACAACTACTGCTACCACTGCAGAAATGTGGCAGCCATCTTGGAGCTGGATGAGCACCTCCAGAAAGACTTCATCATCTTTGAAGCTGCACCCCAGGAAACTTGGGGCATCCCTTCCAAGAAGCCAGTGGCTGACCACTTCCTGTGACCCCACCCAAACCCTCCCCTCCCACCCCCATCCTTTACTCCTCTCTCCAACCTCAACATCCTTCTGGACCACTGTGACTCTGTCCCCTGCCGTTCCTGTTGCCACCATCTGCAGGACAGGGTCTCCCAAGGTGGGGGGCGATTTCCCCGTCTCCTCCCTAGGATCTCAGAGAACATTGGGAGAGCAGAGAAGCCTCTCCCATCCTGTGCTCTGTCCTAGGCAGAGGTCAGGGGGCAAGGAGGACAACCTTTGATCCAATTTCCTCCACCCCCAGATTCTTTGTTTTGAAGTTTCTGGTTATTTTTTTTCTGGTTTTCTCTTTTTTGTTTGTTTTTAGATAAAAACTTTTGGGGAAAAAATGAAAAAAAAAATTCTAATGAAAAAAAGAAAATGAAAAAAAAAATAAGTGGGAGATGGTCCAACATAAGATGGAACACAAAGAAAGAGGCAGGGAAGAAAATCACTGCATAAGATCTTTCTAAATCTTTTAAGATTTAGATTCTAAGCTCTCGAAACCTTTGCCTCTCTCTTTCCCAAATATGAATCCCTGGTTTATCTGCTCATTGCCCTAGAATCCTTGCCTAGACCAGAAATTTGAAATGACTTCTTATATTAGCTAGTAGTACTTTGTCCCCAACCGAACTCCAAGATCCCTCTGGTTATAGATACAGGTCCCCAAGCAGCAGGCTTCCTAGAGAGTCCCAGCTCTACCCATATTTGCCATACTCAGACAGTATCCTGGCTATCGCATTTCAATTCCCAAGTTGTAGTCACACGTAGTGGACATACTAATTCTTCTATGATCTCTGAACTTAATTCAATTCAATAAACACGTATTAAGTGATTACAATGTCTGACGTGGTCTTTGCCCTCAGAGAGCTTGAATTCTATTGGGTTGTTTTATTCTAGTTTTCCTGAAATTTCTGGACTCATTTCAAATCTCTGCTTCTGTTTCAGTTCTTTGTATCTAGTCTCCAAATATATTGATATTTGACCTCTTAACTCCTGCTTTTGTTGCTTTCCTTGCCATGGCAACCCCACTCTCTCTGATACTCTGGTTTGACTCTGGGGGCAGACTCTAATTACCACTTCTTTCTTCCTATGATTTTCATGGTTGGCATCTCTAACCACCCTCCCCTTCCTCCCAGATCAATGAAAGGTCAGCTATTAGATAGTACAAAAAAAAAAAATCCTTGTGGCATTTATTTAAATTCAAGCAACTTTCTATCTGCCTCAGAGAATAATGAGTTCCTTATTATTATAAGTCTTGAAGCAGGTGTTTAGTAACGACTTGTAGAGGATAATATGAATTAGATTCATGCTTTGGGTAAGGGTTCAACCAGATAAATTCTGAAGTCTTTTCAAACTCTAAACTTTGACTAGGGGGAATCAGCATGATGCAATTAAGAAAAAAAATAGTCTTATAATCATGAAAATTAGCATTCTGTTCATTATATGAAGTATAAAGGTCTAACTGTCATGAATATGTGGTCTTGGTCAAGTCTATGAATACCTTTGAGTTTCAGTTTTTTTCATCTTTACAAAAAGAAGGTTGGATAAAATGCTCTTGAAAGTCTCTTATAGGCTATGAATCACGATGCCTTGAGTACTCACTTTCTGTTAAGCACTATATTAGGTGCCTTGGGGATATGAAGAAATAAACCTAGTTCCTTCCCACCAATAGCTTGCAATCTAATTTACCCGATAACATGCAGACACTTGAGCAATTAAACAACAGCACAAGAATCAATGCTGACATCTTCTGATGTCAACTAAAGAAGAGCTCTCATGAGGCACATGATTAATTACTAAATGGATATAGCATTACACAAACTCTGCATTTTGTTCAAGAACAAAATACTTTAAAGATATTATTAATAGCACCCAGGAGAATGACTAATTGCCTAAAAGACCCTCTTTGGTTTATCTTACTAAATAGGTTGGCGTTCATTTAGCACCTCAATTCTCTGTTATCTCAAAGCTCCAGTAACATTCTTTACTGATAATCGCATAAGTCACAATAAATACGTGAATGAATGAATTAATGAATGAGTGAATTCCAATTACTTTGCCCTGAGGGTGATCAGAAATGGAGTACAAAGAGAACAAAACCTTTAATACATTTCTAGAATGATATTTAGTTCTTTAGTACTAAATTTCCTGAATATTTAGAATCAATCAACAAATATTTATTAAATATTTACATTGTATTAGGCTCTGGGCTAACAAACACCTCCCACTTGGCCATTGACATATCATCACATTGTCTATGACTCCAATGATCAACCAACTACCACTCAGAAGGCAGGCAAGCCATTCCAACTGAAATAGCAAGACATACTGAGGAAGAGATAGGAGACAAAGCATGTCAGGCAAGTCAAGACACTGCCACTATCACCACTTCAACAACTATATCCTCTCTGATCCACACGATCACCATGAAGAAATCCTTGTACCCTGAACCAAGGAGATCTAGGAATGGAAATTCCCTCAGACTACCAATTCTGCTTCCAGCCCATGACATTCAGTCATCACTGATGACACAGAAGCCTGTGGAATGCCCACCTTCCTCAACACCAACAACAATATAAAGCCAGTAATCAACTACCACCAATGGCGGAGTGAGCCCAAGAACCCTGGGAATGGCATTGTTTCCCAGATGACTAGTTCTGTTTCCAGCTCAGCCTCTGTACCCATTGTCTTGAGAATTAATCTTTCTATGGAGATGTGACCTGGCAAATGCTTTTTTTTTTGTAAGACAAGGACATTTATTTGGGGTGGGGAGGAGATGGAGGATTCACAGATTCTTTAGTGGACAGAAGGACCCTGAGGATCCTGAGGATGGCTCGGGATGTCAGGCATGTTGCTGTCATCTTGAACAGGAATGGGGTAGTGGTAAGGGGTAGCTCGGTTGATCATGCCTGCGTACTTGGTATAGGGGCTTAAGTGAGGTACGAGCAGAGCCAAGGTGCCTATGGGGAAGGAAACATTTAGCACTGACTCCTTGGCCCAGGCCTCCTTCAGGAACCAGCCCAGTCTGCCCACTCTTTTGGCCACTTTCCCTGTCACTGCCTGGCGAATGCTTTTGTAGGCACATAAGCTCCCCACCTCCCTTCCCACTCTCCTCCTCTCTGTGTGTCTCTGTATCACTCTCTGTCTCTGTGTCTCTGTCTCTGTCTCTCTCTCTCCCCTTCCCTCCCCCCCCCACGCACTATAAAGAAAGTTCTTGATATAAAAAGCCTTGGTACTTGGAAATGATTCAATGATTCAAAAATAAGAAACAGACATGATTTTGTCAGTGGAAATAACATTAAAGAAGATGTGTTACTTTGTTCCTGTAACCTATGGGACCATGGAACCTTTCAATCTGACTTGCAGCTAAAACCTCCTTTATAAGTTTTCTTTCCCATTTGGTTATGAACTCATTGAGAGCAAAGACTGTTTCTTTGGTTCTATTGTATCTCCTACACTTAGCCCAGAGCTTTTTCACAGAGTAGGTGATTGAATCTTATTCATTCATTCATTTATTCATGATCTTTCAATCAGGGGAAAAATCCCATAACTAGAAAATTTCACTTGGAAGTAAGTGTGGTACAAAGGAAATAAATTAATGGATGAATTAATGAATAAAAAAAGCATTTAAGTGCTTAAAATGGACAAAGCTTAAGCAATGGGGATACAATCAGTGGAAACAGTCCTTTATTTCATGGAGTTAACATTATAATGAGGGAGGCAATGAATAAAAGAACTGGATTTACAGGACCTGAATTCAAATCCTAGCTATATGTGTAACCTTAGGCAAATCACTTAACCAATCTGGGTTTCACCTTCTTTATTTTTAAAATGAGAAGTATTGGACTAGATAGTCTCTTAAATTCCTGTCAGGCTCTAGAGATTATAGTCCTGTAATCTTAAGATTCTGTGTATCTTCAAGCTATTTTATCTTCATGACACTTCACAATTTATTAGACTGGCAATTTCAGTCAGTTGACTTGGAACAACCAGTTGTTTTTGATGCTGGTTCCTGCTAAGTATATCACATTTTCAAAGCCTTGTGATTATTCTTCCATTTCCTAGGGCTTTCACTAAAGTCTGCTTCTTTTATTTCATCATGGCATATAGGCAACCCTGAGCCCTAAAAGGCTATGTTAGTGGAACAAAGACTGCCAGGTCTTAGCAAGCTGCAAAGAAATGGTCTGGTGATTGATGGTGCTTGCTAGTCTAAGACCAGAGATGCCAAATTCAGAGACATTCATCCTTAGAAATCCGGCCACCAAGGGATGGCATTTCTGGCTAAAGAAATGCATGTGAAACCATCCACTAAGGCACAGAAGAATTGTGATGGCTATTGGTGGAGGATTACTCTCACCAATGAAATCACAAGTTTTATGAAGAAGTTTTCAATAACAAATATAACCTTTTATGGGAAGAATCAGGGAACTATGCAATCTCTTGAATTTGAAGAGACCACGATGACTATCTAATCTGACTCACATCAAAAGAAAGATCCTTTCTATACCACAAACCATCAAGTGTTTATCTTTTTTGATTGAAGGCCTCAAGTAAGAGATTGATTTTGATTGAAGACCTCAAGTAAGAGAGCACCTACCAGTTCCTGAAGAAACTCATTCCACTTTTGAATATATTTAACTATTAACAAATGTATTATTTCTTTACATTAAGCCCAAATCTGCTTCTCTGCTACTTGCACCCATTCCTCCCTGTCCTGATCTCTGGGACCAAGTAGAACAGGTCTAATTCCTCTTGTTTCTTGTAGACTGGAATCATCTCCCCTCAACTGTTCTATTTTTAAAGCTACACATCTTCAGTTCCTTAAAGGGATCCTCATTTGGAAAAGATCTCAAAGCCTTTTATCATTCTCTTTTCTGGCTGGAACATTATTTATCTTTGTCCCTTTTAAAATGTGATTCTTAGAACTGAACAATCAATGCATCTTTAACAGATGGATACCTTAGCAAATAGGTTTCCCAGCCCCAATTCCCTTCCTTTTCAATTCTCTAAAGAAAAATTGAGTTAATAACCATGTAACTACTTGTTAATGTGTAAAGTTCTCATTTATATAACTAAATTGTAATTAGTACACATGGCCTAGGGGTATGCACAGAGAAAAAAAATCCAATTTTCTCTTTTTGTTCCCATGTATAGATATTATAAAATGTCCTGTTTTGTGGAAATTACATTTTAATGAACTTTAATATGTAGAGATCCTTTTCAAGACAGTTTTTTTATCAGTTCTTTTAATTACTGAGATCAGCTTGAAGCAAAAGGACTTGAAAAGCTTTGCCAAAGGAAAAAAAGAGGGAGAAAAAAAATATTTTAGAAAAGAAATAAAATAAAGTGTTTTGACTTTATTTTTTTCTTCTGTTAAACTCACGGTGGTATTATGCTAACAATTACCATTTTTCAAGTCAAAACTCTGAGAATCAACTAAACGTCAGTTAATCAAGGGCATTGTGCAATGTGCTGAAAAAGATTTAAAGCCCAAGTAAAAGGGGGAGAAAAAACCTCAAGAGGTTCTGATAAGCTCCCAAATATCAGCCCTTATCTTAAAAAGGTTTGATTGAATCAGAGTGGAATGGAGAGTCATAATTAACTGAAGACATTTCTTCTTATAAACCATTTTTCCAGTATTGAACATGTACAAAACTAATCCAATTTGAACAGAAGTCAGGTTCTGATCTCTCTCCATTAAGAAGAGGTTTTGCAGGTCTGCAAAAAAGCTTTTTTTTTTCTCCCTGCTAGTATCAAAATTGGCAGGGGTTGAGTTTCTAAAGATGCTGAATATGAGGTCAGAAAATGCAAATTCCTTTGATTTATCATACATTTAGAAATGTCAGGCAACTGGGATTTCTTTTTCATTACAGTGAAGTCATTATCTATATTTATTCATTCATTCATTGTAAAAAAAAAAAGCCTAGATCAGGGCCAGCTGACTCACATGGATAATTTTTGGCAATTACACTTAATGCACTTATAAGAAAACGTTCCTAAAGGTGTCCTGTTAACTTTGTCCCAGATATGAGAGGTAGCAAAAATTCAGAATTACATTTTGATATTTTTTTAAAAAATATCAGTGATTTAATCAGTAGACATTTATCTTCCCCTGAAGAATACTAAAACTTGTTCTTGCCTTAGGAAATAGTCTTTGAGAGCTTCTGTGGGCAATGAAATTCACCCACCTGGTGGTCACCTTTCTGCTGTTGAGATGACTAGTTGTCATTATTACTCTTACCAATAATAACAGCTAGTATTTACATATCACTTTAAGGTTTGCGAAATAATTTACATGTTACCTTATTTGATCCTCACAGAGATCAGTGCTCTTTTGATTGCCATTTTTGTTGTTGAGGCACAGAAACTGAGGCACATAGAGGTTAATTAACTTGCTTAGGGTCACAAAGTTGCTAAGTGTTTGAAGCAACATTTGAACGCGGATCTTCCTGACTCCAGATTCTACTTTCTATACTCTGCCACCACACAGCTACCAAATCAAAAAAATTTTGACTCCAAAGGAGTCCAATTTTGACTCCTACTAACTCCAAAGGAAAATTACTCCTTGGCTTTAGGATACTGCCTTTGGAAAGTTGCCTCATCCCTTGGAAAACAGTTATGCTTCTCACCCCTGGTCATAATGGTCATCTTCCTATTCAAAATTCTCCAGAGACTCCCCACTATTTCTAGAGTAAAATTCAAAATATTCAGGCTGGAATTTAAAACCCTCCACAACATGGTTCTTTCTTATTTTCCGAAGTTTATTTCATATTGATCTCTTTCTGGCACGCTCCATTCCAGCAAAACTTTTGTATTAGTTATGCTTCTCACTTGACCTTCCATCTCCTTCCCACTGCCCCCACCTTACCTGACCACAGCTGTCTCCTCTCATCTTGACTATCTTTCCCTTCTTATCTCAACCTCTTATAAAGCCTAATTTCCTTCCAATCATAACTTAGTGGTCATTTTGCCTATTGATGATTCATACCTACCTCTACTATTTTTCACCTATGTGAAAATCACTTTGTATTATTGTGTATTTATAGCCAAGTTTTATTTTGAATTACTCTGCATCTTTTTAATGAAGGGTGAGGCCCCTACAAGTGTAGTAAGGCCCACCTGTAGACAGGGGACCCATTTATGGCAAGGGTTGTCCCCGTGTGTTTCAAAGGAAGGCAGAATAGACATCTCTAGCCTCTTCTTCCACCGCCCTTCTCCAAGGGAGAGTTCACTCCTGGGGACACTTTACTCTCCTCACAGAGAAGGGGTATGAGCTAGTATGAGCTAGACATATATCTATCTTCTCTTTTAAATTTTGTTTGTCTAAGGGATTGGATCAGATTCCATCTAACTTTTGATCAATTTGTCTTTTTTAGGAGACAGAGGACGCCAAGCTCCATATCCACGGCCTGATCATTTTCCCACCAAATACCAATTCTACAATGAACACACAAAGAGAATAGCAAAGAAATCAATTTGTCCAAATCAGAGCAAAACAAATCAGGGAATATATACATAAGAGAAGATCTACCAGAAAATAGAGTGAAGGAGTTCTCTCATTGAGACAAAAATAACTCAGTTCAACCAAGATTGTCTTAATCTCATCCAAGGAGAGACTCTCTGCAGTCTCTAGAGTATCAAACTAAGAATAGAAATATGCTGAAAACTGCCTGCTCCTCTCATGTCTTCCCAGGATCTTTTCCTTTAGCAGCTTGAAGTGGGACTGGACTCTTCCATCCTCCTTCTTGAAAGTGTAAGCCAGAAGCACCTAAAGTGACTAGATACTTGAGGAAGTCTTGAAGCTTGATGAGTCCCCAAAGGGGACTGGCTCTGAAGTGTCCTGAAGGAGAACGGCCAGCTGAAGAGTCCTCCAAGGGGACTAGTCCCTTGAAGAGTTACAAAAGGGGACAGTTGGAGAATTGAAGTTCTTACCTTGTGCCATCTTATCTAGAGCACAGCATTCATCTCCAGCAATTGGGATACTGCGGGATACCAGTGGGCCTTGGGACAGGGATTACATATTGTTTGTCTGTAGGTTGTATTTATTTATCTATATCCACGTTGCACGCCAGAAGCAGAATTTGTAAGTTCCTTGCAGTCACCTGTATTGCTTTTTTGTTGTTGTTGTTTGTTTGTTTTTTAATATATCTCTGGGGCCTACACCAGTGCCTTGCACGTGGTAGTGCTTAATAAATATTTTTTTTACAACTCAGCTAGGTAGCTAGGTGGCACAGTGGATAGAGTACCAGGCCTGGAGCCAGGAAGATGAATCTTTATAAGTTCAAATTCAGCCTCAGACAATTACTAGCTGTGATTTCCTAGACAAATTGCTTAACCTTAATTACCCCAGTTTCCTCATCTGTAAAATGAGCTTGAGAAGGAAATGGCAAATCATTCCAGTATCTCTACCAAGAAAACCCCAAATAAGGATACAAACAGTTGGATGTGACTGAAAAATGATTGAACAACAGGTAGATAGAGTCTTAGACCTGGAATCAGGGAGGCCTGAGTTCAAATTTGATTTCTGTCCTGGTTTTGTGACTATGGACAAGTAATTTTATCTCTCTGGCTGTTTCCTTAGGTGGAAAGTGGGGATGGTAATAGAACCTACTTCACAGAGTTGTTCTGAGGATCAATGAGATTTTATAAAACATTTAGCACAATGCTTGGCACAAAAATAGGTGCTTAAATACTTGTCCCCTTTCCCCTCCCCTCAGCCCCCTCCTCTTTCATTCATTCTGCTACTATTTCGATGGCAAAGTTAAGTTTGTGTGGTACAGGCAAAAGGATCTGGACTGGAAAGCAGACGACCCAGGTCCATGTTCTCCCACTGACTCACTTTGTGACTGTAAGCTAGTTACTTAACACTAAATCTGGCCTCAGACATTTATTAGCTGTGTGATCCTGGGCAAGTCATTTAGCCACTATCTGCCTAGCTTTCCTTATCTGGAAAATGGGAATATTAAGAGTAACTACTTCACAAGATGGTTGTGAAAATAAAATGAGATGATATTTGTAAAGCACTATATAAACGCTAGTTATTATTAACATCTCTGGGTTTCTTTTGTTTAAAAAAGAAAGCAGGGAGATTTGAATTAGATAGTCTATAAGGTTGTTTTCTATTCTAAAATCATATGACAATAGTCCACGAGATACATTAGACAGAAACCCCTAAGGTAAAAAACCAGGCAAACCAATTAAATTTAACAAAGTTATAAAGCACCTACTACGTGTCTATGTCAGGTGCTATGCAGATGCAAAGACAAAATCTAAACTGTCCTTGACCTCGAGGGATTTTCATTTTTTCCCTGAGGGGTGAGGAACAAAGGGTAGACAGATAATTAGATATAAAATATGCACAAAATAAAAAGAAAATAATTTCTTGGAGACAGATAAAGAAAGGTCAGTTGAAGGAAATTGCATCTGAGCTGTCTAGGAAGAGCAAGAGATCCTAAGAAGTAGAGCTAGAAAGGCTACCTATAAAAGCATGGAGGACAGCCTGGAAGAAAGAATGGAGATGGGCTTAGAACTGTCTTCTAGGAAAACACCAAGTGAGTCAGTTTGCCTAGACGGTCAAGTACGTGAAGAGGAGTATTAGATCAGGCAGGAAAAAGAAGTTGGAACCAGATTATGAAGAACTTTAAATACAAAAACAAACAAATAAACAAACAAACAAAGCCAGGAACTTATGTCTATACCAGAGACCCTACCAGTTGGCCAGGCTGGAAAATTTGGTTTCATCCTGAAATCTTCACTCTCAGCCCACATGTGCACTCAGTTCACAAATCTTGTCATTTTTATATCCACATCTCTCATCTGGGTTGTCTTCTCACATTCACTATTGCACCAACCTTCTAATTGGCTTCCTTGTCTAAAGTCTCTGATCTGAATCTTTATACAGTAGCCAAACGGATTTTTCTAAAGAGCAAAACCTATCACATTCCTATTCAATAAACTACAGTGACTCCCTCTTACCTCAAGGATCAAATATAATCTCTTTTTTTGTCATTTCTAGCCCTTCAAAACCTCATCACAATTGATCTTTCCAGCCTTATTGCATGTTAATCAATCAATCAATAAATATTAATTAAGTGCCTGCTATTCACCAGACGCTGTGCTAAGCGCTGGGTATACAAAAAGAGGTAAGAGACATTCCCTGACCTCAAGGAACTTAGTCTAATGGACAGACAACATGCAAACAAATACACACACATACACACACACACACACCTATATATACATATGTGTATATATATATATATACACACATACATACATACACACACAAAGCAAGCTATATACAGATAAATAGGAAATAATTAATTGAAGGAAGACACTAGAATTAAGAGGAGTTGAGTAAGGGTTCTAGTAAATTATGAGATTTTATTGAGACTGTAAGGAAGCTAGAAAAGCCAGTAGGTAGGGATGAGGAGAGAGACTGTTTCTGGCATGGAGGACAGCCAGAGAAAATGCTCAGAGCTGAGAGATGGAATGTCTTGTTCATGGAAAAGACATTGGATTGAAGAGAATGTAGTAGGTGAACAAAGACCAGAAAGGTGTGAGAGGACTAGAGGTTACAAAGGGCTTTGAATACCAAACAGAACATTTTGTTTTTGATCCTCCAGGCAATAGGGAGCCACTGATGTTTATTGAGTAGAGGAGTGACATGATCAAGCCTTTGTTTTAGGAAATTCAGTTTGATCGCAGAATGGAGGATAGATTAGAGTAGGGAGAGACTTTGAGGCAGACAGGCCCACCATCAGGCTATTTCAATAATCCAGGTGTGAGGTTTTAAGGACCTGCAGCAGGGGAGTGTGGTGTTAGAGGAAAGAAGGGAGCATATTTGAGAGATGTTACAAAGATTAAATCAACGGGACTTGGCAACAGATTGAATTATGAGGGATGTGATACTGAGGAATCAATGATGACACCTAGGTTGTAAGCCTGAGACCGGGAGGATGGTGCTGTTCTCTAGTAACAGAGAAGGCAAAAGGAGGGAGTGTGTGGAGGGAAAGACAGATTTCATTTTGGACATAATAAGTTTAAGATGCCTACTGGTCATGAAGTTTGTGGCTTCTGAAAGGCAGTTGGAGATGCAAATTTGGAGGTCAGCAGAGAGATTGGGGCAGGATAGGTGGATTTGAGAATCATCAGCATAGAGATGGTAATTTAATCCAGGGGAGCTGATGAGACCACCAAGTATTGTAGTATAGAGGGAGAAGAGAAGAGGGACCAGGACTGAACCCTGAGGGACACCTTTCCTGTTTCTCCCTTTTGCGTCTACTTTCAGGCCTCTCCCACAAATCCCCTGCTACATGTTTTGTATAGAACTTTTGGGGTGTGTGTGTGTGTGTGTGTGTGTGTGTGTGTGTGTGTGTGTGTGTATGTATAGTCTTCTCCAGGTAGACTTCAAACTCCTTGAGGGCAAGAACTGTTTTCACTTTTACCTCGGTGTCTCTAACAATGTGAAATGAGTGAGGTTTGATCAGGCAAGTGACACATTACTTTAGAAATATCAATTTGGAAACTATATGAAGAATGGGTTTGAAAGAGGAAAGAAAAAAATGGAAAGAGACCAATTAGGAAGATATTATAATAGCCAGGCCAGAAAACCTAAGCCAATGTGGTAGATATGTTAATGGAGAAAAAGCAAATGAAGAGATATATGTGATGTGAATAGGGAGATGATTAGAAGAGATGATTTGATAAGAGGTTCAGGGATACTTAACCTGGGTGACTGGAAAGATTGTGGTACATTTGATATAAATAGAGAAGTTATGGAAAGAGATGGGTTTGGAGGAGAGTAATTTTTTGACCATGTTGAGTTTGAGATGCCTATGGGATATCTAGGTGGAAATGTTCAGTAGACAGCTAGTGGTGCAGAAATGGAGCTTAGGAGAGAGATGAGGACTTCATCTGATTTGAATATTTGAAAATTTAACACATGGGCGCTGAATCAAGCACATGAAGATATGTCGTGAGGGAACAGAAGCAGGTATGAGACAGAACCTTAGTGTCTACCCACACAAAAAAGGTAAACCAGTACAAAGATGAAGATACAGCAAAGGAAACTGGAAAGGAAATGTCATGTGATTAAGAGGATAGTCAGCCTTGAACCAGGTCATGAAAAGCCACATTATTCTATCCTGAGTGGGTAGAATATGTCAAAGGAGAAGGGATTGAATGGGGGCAAACACTGAAGAGAGCTCAAGTTGGAGAAAGAATGATTGGGATTTGGCAGTTAGGAGAGTTGGCTGGAAAAGTAAGGCAGTAGAGAATACTAGATAAGCAAGAATTAGAAAAAATAAAACTCAGTCATCCTGTGCACATCAGAACAGAGAACATAAACAACTTGGGAACAGGCTCCATATTTCACAAAACTTCTGGGAAAAGATGTACCAAAATACACTGTGAATGGGCACTTGAATTAAATGTAAAAATTCACATTTTTTAATGTAGGAAAATAGATAAAATAATATTTCATAGCTGTGGTTCAGTCAAGTCATTAATCACACAAGGGATAGAGATCACAAAAGATAAAACATACATTTTGACTACATGAGGTTGAAAAGCTTTTGTATGAACAAAATCAATGCAGCTGGGATAAGAAGAGAGACTGTCAAGTGAAGGGAAAAACTGCATAAAGTATATTAGATTAAAGATATACTGAGAGTTAACAGGAATACACATACAATACCATGAATTTTTCCCCGTGGATCAAAATACCATTGATTTAGAGCTGGGAGGGATCTTTGAAGTAATTTACTCTAAGCCTTTCATTTAACAAATGAGGATACTGTGGTCTAGAGAGATTACATAATTTGTCTAGGTTGACATGGGCAATAAATGGTGAAGTTGAGATTTTAACCCAGATCATCTGACTACAAATTCAGGACTCTTTCCATTGTACCACTTAATCCTTGCCCTTGATGGATATGAACAAACAGTTCTGAAAAAAAATTAGCAAACTCAACAACTATATTTAAAAAATATTGAAATTACCAATTAGAAAAATGCAAATTAAATCAACTCTAAGGTTTAACGTCATATACAGTAAATTTTAAAAAGTTGACAAAGACAGAAATTGTCAATTTTGTACGGGCTGAAGGAAGAGAGGCACACTAATGAACTTGTGGAAGAGTTGTCAACTATTCTGGAAAACAATTTGGAATTAAGATTAAAAAGTCACTAACATGTTTGAACCCTTTCATTTTGAGATATGTAACTAGCCATGTGCCCTAAAGAGGACATAATATTTAGACGAGCATTTACTGTGGTAGCAAGAGCTGCAAAAAATAAAAGTGACCATTGTTTAGTGAATGACTAAACAAATTGTGGTATGTGAATGTAATAGAATTTCACTGTGCCACTAGTAATGACGAATATGAAAAATTAAGAGCAAGTTGAAAAGAGTAACATGAACTGACACCAAGTCACAGACGTAGAATCAGGAAAGCAATATATGCAATGATTTAAACAATGCAAACAGAAGGAATTATACGCACAAGTGATCCCATTCCATCCTGTCTTCTTCAGCAGATTGTCCCCTCTATCATCTCTGCTCTCTTAGTAACATGCCGTGTCTACTGGATGCTTCCAAATAAATATCTAAATGTTTTCCCCAACCTCAAAAAACCTTCACTGCATCTATTCATCCCTGATACTTATTGTCTTGTATCTCTCATCCCTTTTGTGGATAAATTCAATAAGAATGCTGGCCATAATACACATGTCACCTTCCTTTCCTCTCACACTCTTTGTAACTCTTTGCCGTCTAGCACCTGATCTCTGATCTCTTACTTGTCAAATGTAATGACCTCTTCTCATCCTTTTCCTTCTCTGAAGCTGTTGACTGTCAATCACCCTCTTTCTTTGATATTTTCTTCTTTCTAGGTTTTCGTAACACTGCTCTCTCCTGGTCCTCTTCCTTTCTCACTAACAACTCCTGTTGGAACTTGGTTGGAATCCCACCTACTAACTTGGGGCCCCTCAAGGTTCTGTCCTAGACCTTGTCCTTTTATCCCACTAGGTATTTTACTTGCTTATCTTACCATTTCCCATGGTTTCAGTTGTCACCTTTATACACATGATTCTTAGCTCTATGTGTCCAACCCTAATCTCTCTCCTGACTGCTAGTCTCACATCTCTAATTACCTGTTAGATATCTGGAACTGGATGTTCTGCAGACATCTCAAACTCAACATGCCCCAAACTGAACTCATTATCTTTGCCCCCAAACCCTCCTCTCTTCCTAACTTTCCTATTACTGTCTAAGGCAATGGTGTCAAACTCAAATAGTAACAGGCACCACTTAACTATACATGAGAACTCTGCGGGAACATACTGATTCAGAAAACCACAGATTGACATTTTTCATGTTCTCTTATATTTTTATTTATTTTGTTACTTTTTCCAATTACATATTAATCTGCATACTTGAGAGCACTGTATATGGCCAGTAGTGATGTGTTTGGCACCTCTAGTCTAGGGCAGCACCATCCTCCCAATCACTCAGGCTCACAACCTAGTTATTATCTATGACTCCTCACTCTTTCACTCCCCCCATATCCAATCAATTGTTAAGTTTTGTCATATCTACCTCTAAAATATATCTCACATATGCCCCCTTCTCTACTCTGACATTGCCACTACCTTGCTGCAGTCATGACCTCATGCTCAGACCAATGTAATAATTTACTGATTAGTCTCCTTGCCTCAAGCCTGTCCCCACTCCAATCCATCCTCCGCTCACCTGTCAAATTGATCTTCCTGAAGTACAGGTTTGACCATATCACCACCCTATTCAGTAAATACCAGTAGCTCCCTATTGACCACAGAATCAAATATAAAATTCTCTACTTTTTAATGTGCATCATAACCTGATCCCTTCCAATCTTTTTAGCATTCCCCAACACCCTCCACCCCATGCACTCTGAGATTCAGTCACACTGACGTCCCTGCTGTTCCCTGTACACTATACTACATATCTGGACTTTGAGCATTTTCATGGGCTGTTCTTCATACCCAGAATAGTCTGTCTCTCCTTATCTATGCCTGCGACCTTCCCTGGATTCCTTCAAGTATCAGTTAAAGATCCATTTTCTTCAAGAACCTTTCCTGGTCCCTCTTAATCTTAATGTCTTTATTCTGAGACTCCCCCAATTTATCCTTTATGTATCTTGTTTGTATATGGTTATTTCATTTATATATAGTTTGTATATAATTATTTACATGTTGTTTCCATTATACTGAAGTCCTTCAGAATGGAGACTGTTATTTGCCTTTTTTCAAAGCTGAGTGCAGTACCTGGCACACGGTAAGTGCTTAATGAATGCTTCTTGAGTGATTGTAAAGTTGAAAGAGAATGTTTTGTAATTATACCCAAACCTATTACTCATACTAACAGAAAACCAAATAGATGCCACAAATAATCCAATCTCAGAAAATAGAACTAGCTACAAGTAAACTACAAAAAGAGAAGGAGAGGGGAATAAAACTCCTGGTCTTGAGGGATTCACAAGAAAATTTTATCAAAAATTTAAAGAAAAATTCAAATAGAAATACACAAATTATTCTTAAAAGTTAAGAAAGCACTCTTCCAGATTCATTTAATCAGTTAAGTATAGCCCTGATACTTAAATCATAGAAGGATAAAGCATAGAAAGAAAATTACAGAACAATTTTACTGAAGAATATCAATTCAAAATTTTTTAAATCCTGACAGAGTACATAGCAGGGGCGGGGAACCTTTGGCCTCAAGGCTGCAGGCTCCCCATCCTTGGATAGCAATTCAGATAAGAAATAATTCATTATGAGCACATTGGATCTATACCTGGTATGGAAAGATGGGATTCAATATTAAGAAAGCAATCAACATAATGAATCATATTAAAAACAAAACATTCCAAACCACATGATTATCTTAATACATGCACAAAAAAAGATATTGCAAAGTACAATACAGTACTCATTTATGCTGAAACCTTACAAAGTTTTAGAGGGCCTTTTGTTTAATACCAATAAAAGTATCTATCTATCTATCTATCTATCTACCTACTTATCTGTCTATCTATCTACTATTTTATGTATGTTGTAAATGAATATACACATGAACCACAAGTTCTCAAAAGAAAAATTGCAAACAATTATTAATTCAGCAGACTATTAACATAAGTTTGAATCCATTAATTCTAGTATTTTCTTGTCTGACTTTTCATAATCTGTCTTGATTGCAGTCACATCCAAGGCAGATAAATATAAAGTTAGGGCAGTATCCTTTTGAGAACATATTTCTGACTTTGTCTTTGTAAGGTGCAGGGTTGAAAAAGAGTTGCCTTCCTCATTTTTGCATTGGAAAGAATGAGTTAAATACCAAACTCTGGGTTTCTTGACAGGTGTCCTTCTTAGCTGGTTATCACAGCAGTAAATTCTTTGTTACCTAGTCTAAATTTCCCATGTTGGGAATAATAGTAAGAAAAATGCAAGTCAAAATAACCCCAAGGTTTTAGCTCACACTCCAGATTGGCAGAGATAAAAAAATGGGAATAGTTAATGTTGGACAGTGTGTGGAAAGATATGCACGCTAAAACATTGTTGATAGAGTTGTGAATCGGTGTACCCATTTTCGAAGTCTATTTGGAATTATGCAAATAAGGTGCCCAAAATGTCCGTACTCCTTCATTTCAAAGTCCATTACTAGGCTTAAATGCCAAGGGGAACATTGATAAGAAGGAAGTCCTCATATATGGCAAAATATTTATATAAGCAGTTTTTTGATGATAGCAATGAATTAGAAATAAAGTAGATATCCATCGAGTGGAGAGTGGCCAAGCAAATTGTGATATGTGAATGTAATGAGATAATTCTGTGCTGTAAGGATGAATGTGATAAATACAGAAAAACACAGAAATATATATATGAACAGATGCAGAGATGTGAGCAGAGACAAGAAAAACACTATATAAATGACTAATATTACAAAAAAATTGAAAATGAACATTTCAAAATTATAAATAGCAAACATAGCTTGAAACAGTAGATATGAAAAGACATTCCCACTTTGCCATTTTGCAAAAGGAGGAGGTCCACAAATGTCATACAAAGGACATATTTTTAGACTTTTTCAATAAATTGATCAGTTTTACAGCTTTTTCCCTCTTATTTCTGTGTTTTTTTTTTGTTTTAAAATACTTGTTATATAGGATCACTCTCTGAGTGAGAGAGGAAATGGAATACTGAAGGGAATAATAGTAATGTATATAAAAAAGATATCAATAAAAATATATTTAAAACAAACCAAAAACTATCTAACATCCCTTTTCAACTGGTATTTTGTATGTTTGTGTCTCTACCTCTGGGCTACAAAATAATGATAGGAACTGCAATTATGGTGGTGTAAGGAAATTCCCAAATGAGGGAAATATTTCTATCAACGGAATTGGTACCTTCACTACAATTTATTGTCTACAGGAGTTGCCTAGGGCACTGAGAGGTTAAATAGTTTGCCCAAGAACACACAACCAGTATGTATAAGAGTTGAGACTTGAACTCACATCTTCCTGGATTTGATTTCATTTCCTTATCCATTACACACTCTGCCTCCCTGGGTTAGAGTCATATAATCAAATGATAATCAAATATTTGAATAATCAAATAATTCAATAATCAAATAATCAAAAGGGAAACATTTTTTGATCTTGTGTTCTTGGGATATCAAGTATGCTTTGACTTGGAGGAATGAAGTGAAGGAAAGTAATACTCAGTTTTTTTTTATGGATGCCTGACAGAAATTGAGGGATTAGACTAAACTGGTAAGTTATTCAAGGAGAGGGAGCACTGAAGAAAACTGCCTCTAGATCAGGTCAATTAGGCTCTTCTATTGGAGTATGGCTTTAAGGGTATATTTCCAATGCATTAAAATCATCTTTAAACTGAAATAGTCAATATTTATAAAGATGTTTAACCTATAGCTCCTGCACCAAGAGAAATGAGGGCACCACAATCCTCCCAGGCAATCAGGCTAGCAACCTTGGTGTCACCTTTGACTCTTCATTGGCACTCACCCCATATATCCAATCTATTGATGAATCTTGTCATTTCTACTTTGGTCACATCTTTTTTGGTACATATTCGTTACTCATACAGATATCACTGTGGTGTTGGCAATGACTTTCTCAAAGTATTGGTCTGATCATGCCACCCTCCTGCTCAATAAACTTTAGTGGCCCCTTATTTCCTCCAGGTTCAAATATAAAAGCCTCAGTTTGGCTCTAAAAGTCCTTTACATCCTGGCTCCTGTCTCTTCCCACCTCTCCAGCTTTCTTACATGTTAACCCCATGATCCAGCAACACTGGTCTTCTTGCTTTTTCTCGCAAACATCACTCTATCTCCAGACTGTAACTTTTCACTGTCTGTCCTTCATTTCTAAAATGCTCTCTCTCCTTCTTCACATCTTCCCCTAGCTTCCCTTGTTCCCATCAAGACTTAGGTCAACACTTAGCTTCTTCAGGAAGCCTTTCTCAGTCTCTTCCCTCTTCTCCCAATCCGATTGCTAGTGCTTTCCCTTTGGGATTACCTCCCATTAATACTACATATATCTTATACATATATATATATATATATATATATATTGCTTTGCATGTTCTCTCTCCAATTAGCTCATTGTAAGCTCCTTGAAGACTGTATTTTTGCTTTTCTTAGTACAACCAATGTACAGTACCTCACATGTAATAAACACTCAAGAAATGCTGCTTGTTGATTGACTGACTTAAGTCAGTCAGTCTTTCAAATGGACACCTATTAGGCACTTCTATTAAGAACACAAAATAAGAATGTGGCTGACAAAAATTCTAAAGCAAATAGGAAAATTGAGGAACATGGATGTAAAGCCAATTATCTGGACAACTAGGACATCTTCACAGATGTTACACATGCCTCTCATTACCACATGGTAATACAATCTCTATCAGCAAAGTACTTTTTCTTTATAATAATCTCTTCTTGAGACAGAAATTTCTTGACAATCTAGTAAATACCTATAAAGACAGCTTTCTGAACTGTAGACAAAACATGATAGATGTCCCATTCTATAATAATGATAATATAAAGATGGGCAAAACCAATAATCATCAATAATGATTATTGCCAATTTTTATTATCTCAAACAATAAAAAGCAAGGTGAACAATAAAATCCAAGCACAAATACTATTCTTCAGTTTTAAATCATTTTAGAGATGGAAAGGTTCATGTAGAGAGGTACAGCTAAGTATAAATATGTGCGGCTTCTCTTTATTACTGAGAGAGTACATGTGGGCAATGCGGAAAAGAAGCCAGGATTAGGTGTCAGGGGGCCTGAGTTATACTACTTACTAGGTGTGTGTCATGGCTGTGAAATTAACTTTCCTCATCAATAAAATGAGATCAGACTGGATGATTTCTAAAGTCCTTTTTTCAGTGTTAGGTCCTTAAATCCCACGTGGCTATATGAAATATCCTTTGACATACTGCCAATTATATTATTTTAATATGCATGAATGATGCTGATCTATGACCAATAACCTTATGTTTAATTGTCTGTTTATGTCGAGTAATCAGGTCAATAAGGATATATCGAGTGCCTACTATGTGCTCAGTAGCTGAACTGGCATGAAAAGTGAAGGAAAGGCATACCTGATTATCTTGGGCTATAGATATAAAGATTCTGAGAGCATCTGTGCAGGTTGAAATTGAGGGAGAAAAAAAAAAGTAAAAGAGATGACCCATGCCCCCAGGAGCATATACTTTTATTATTATTAGCTTTAATGGCACAGCTTTTAACCATTCCCATGCCATCAAAGGGATACAGGTCATAGCTGCAAACTTGGTGACTCTCCTGCCTGAAGTGAATGAAGAGATACACTGTCTCTTGCGGGGACCAATTCCATCGTCCTAATAAAGGTATGTTTGTGGTCATATTTTCCCAGCCTTTCTTAAAACATGTTTTCCCCTCTGCTGTTTACAGACGCCTGAAAAGGGAATCACTTCTCTGGCTTCACTGTCTCTGCACTTTCCCCTTTTGCTGCTTACTCAGTTTGTTATTTCTCTGTTGTTTGTGAGTGCTGGGCTCTTGTTGGGCATTGATTTTTTCCTTTTTCTCTTAGAAAAAAGAGCTGCAAGGAACTACATTTCAAAAAAAAAAGAAGAAGAAGAAGAAGAGAAGCCACATATAGCGAAAGGATTACATGGATTTTATAAATTTGTTCCTCCTCCATTTTTTCCCTTTAATCAAAAGCTTTGGGCAGTCACCATTGTGTTTTCTCCATTAAAATTAATATAGTTTTCAAAGAACACACATGCCCGTAGAAAGGCTTAGCTGAACTCACCATCATCATCCTCAGAAGTTAGACACCAGCAGGAGAAAATTATTAGTTCAAAAGACATTTCTTATATTATTGTATTCTCAATGTCTAATACCCCTACATTCTATTCCATGGGGGACCAATGTGATGTAGTGGAAAGAATATTGGATTTTATGTCAGAACAACTTAGTTTGATTTCTGGATCTGACATTTACTAACTCCTGAGACTCATTTTTTCATCTTTATGATGAGTATGATTATCATCATTAATGATAAGAATATCCATACTACCTACCTCACATGTCTGTTGTGAGGACATATATGTGTGTGTGTGTGTGTGTGTGTGTGTGTGTGTATGTATATATATATATAGTGTGTGTGTGTGTATGTGTGTGTATATATATATGCATGTGTATATGCATACACATATACATGCATAATTTAACAACGTAAATGTTACCTGTAATTATTATTCCTTAGGTTGTAAAGAGAGTCCATTTGTTTCCATTCACATGCCCAAAATTTTGTGAATCTTAGATTGGATCAGTTGTACAAAATAAATGGAAAAACCTATTCCACATGCCTAGGTTGAGTTCTTAGGACCAGAACTTTTCAGTATTGAACGAATACATTAAAATGGTTCTGATCACAGGTAGCGTGACTAGACTGGGCATCAGACTTCCCAATTCTATCTCATACTAGCTATGAGACCTTGATCATATCACTTAACCTTCACTGAAGCTTACTTTCAGGACAACTAGGTGCTGTGGTGGATAAAGCACCGGCCCTGGAGTCAGGAGGACCTGAGTTCAAATCTGACCTCCGATACATAATGCTCACTGGCTGTATGACTCTGGGCAAGTCACTTAACCCCAATTGCCTCATTAAAAAAAAAAAAGCTTACTTTCTTCATCTATTAAGTGGGGATAAAAACATTTACACTACCTAATGAAGTGGTGGTCATGAGGAAAGTACCTTATAAACCCAAAAGTATCGCATCAAGGTGGAATTTTAAGGAGGCCAAGGCCACAGGTTTTATGCAAGGTATAAGCACTGAACTTGGGAAATGAGAAGACAAGCTGAAATTATGGGTCTATCATTTATTAACTCTATGACCTTGAGCAAAAGAAATGACCCCTCTGGGCCTTAATTTATTCACTTGTAAAATGAGGAGATTGGAATAGATGACCTTTAAGATTACTTCCAGTTCTAATATTCTCTCATTTACAGTAAGCTTCCTTCTGTTCACTGAGCATGGACAACCTTGATCAAGCTATCTTAGAAGTGTCTAATTTTCATCACAAATGGGTTCATTCAGCTAAGAGGGCTGAACTGAATTTCTGCTCTACATGATACCATGCTATTCTTCTTTTGAGTTTATAGACCAGTTTTAGCAATTGGGCTCTTGCACTGTATAATCAATCAATCAATTAATTCACAAGCACTTATTAAATAACTAATATGGCCGAGGCACTGTGAAATATAAAGACAAAGTGAAACATTCCCTCTGCTATCAAGGTGTTGATATTTTGAGGAAAGTGGAATCATTCAGCCTTTATTCAAAAACATCTGCTGAGAGCCGACTGTGAAGAGTATGAGTCAAAGGGTGAGAGTGGGAGAAAGGAACGGGACAGATAGAAAAGTCAATGCTCTTGGCTTTCGGGAGTTTACATTTCAGCTGGGGACACAAGTCATGCAATGGAATCCTGATGGGATAGAATGGAGAGAACAATGGATTTGGCAGCTGCTGTGTTGAGCACTGGGTTTGAAGTTCAACAATTTGACTTGATTGTCAGCTCTGCCTCAAAGAGTTGCTGCCAGGATCACATCAATCTCATATAATAAAGGGATGCGTAAATGTGAGCCAACATGAAGTGATCTTGCTAAGCTCAGAGTCATTAAATGGATGAGTCTGAACTTGAACCTAAGTTCTTCAGACCTCAAGTTCAATGCTCTTTCCACAATGCCAGACTGCTTCTCTCTCATAATTTTGCTTACTTATTGAATTGGAATTAAATCGTAAGTTGAGATTTATGTAAATTCTATATATATGTAAAGTCTTACACATTGATTCATTAAACTATCAACTAGTATGAGATGGAGAAGGGAGGGCAAGAAGCAGATTATCTAAAATGCATCTACAACAGGCATTTTTAACCTTTGTTGTGCCATGGTTCTCTTTGGCAGTCTGCTGAAGCCTATGGACACCTTCTCAATATGAGGTTTTCAAATCAATAAAATAAAATACATAGTATTACATAGGGAACTAAATATATTGAAACTCAGTTATCAAGTATGTATACATATCAAAAATCTATCTATACATCTATCTATTACTTCACAGACCCCTCAGAGGCAGCTACATGGTATAATGGATAGAGCACTGAGCTTATAGTCAGGAAGACCTAAGTTCAAATGAGGCCTTAGAAACTTATAAGCTGTGTGACTCAGGGCAAGTCATTCAACCTTTGCTCCAATTTTCCTCAACTGTTACTATGTGTATTATATGTGCTTATTTATGTATTATAGGTGCTAATATGGAATCATAATAGCACCTATGTCACAGGGTTGTTAGAAGGATCAAATGAGATATTTGTAAAACACATAATACAAAGTCTGGTAGATAATTGTTGTTCAACCATTTTTCATTTGTATCCGACTCTTCATGAACCCATTTAGGGTTTTCTTGGCAAAGATACTGGAGTGGTTCGCCATTTCCTTCTTCAGGTCATTTCATAGATGAAGAAACTGAGGCAAATAGGGTGAAGTGACTTGCCCAGGGTCACACAGCTAATAAATGTCTAAGACTGCATTTGAACTCAGAAAGATGAATCCTCCTGACTTCAGGCCTGGTACTCTATCTGCTTTAAGCACTTTTGGTAAGTGCTTACTAAATACTTTTTCCCTTTTCTTCTCCCTTTATAGACTCCTTTGATAGCTTGGTGAAACCTATGGATTCCTTCTCAGAATAATATTTTTAAATCCATAAAATCTATAAGATTACAAAGGAAACCCATTATATTGAAGTAAAATTATCAAATGTAAAAAATAAAACAACCAAATAAACCCTAGGTTAAGAACCCCAGGTCTAGAGGATTGGGGAGACTATAGGCTTATTATGAGTCAACAATGTGATATGAGAACCAAAAAATAATAATATGATGTTGGGTTTCATTAAGTGACTTATGAACTCTATGAATAAGAAAGCAAAGGTTCCTCTGCCCCCTTCCTTGGTCTGACCATATCTGGAGCACTGTGTTCAATTTCACATACCATACTTTTGGAACAACATTGATAGGAAGGAGAATATATATATGGGGTAAATCTGAATGGCAAAGGGCTCAAGTCTGTCCCATATGATAATCAGCTAAAGGAACTGGGAATGTTTAGCCTAGAAAAGAGAAAACAAAAGGAAGGTGTGATTGAAGTCTTCAAGTAGTTGAAGAGAAATCAAACCAAACAGGCTTGGAATTCATCGTGCTTGACCTCAAAGGGCAAAACAATGAGTAAAAGTTTCAGAGGTGTTGATTTAGGTTTGGTGGAAGAGAAACTTCCTAAAAATTACAGTTATACCAAAATGGAACAGGCTACCTCAATAGGTATCACTTTCTTTTTGTTCATTGTTGTTGTTCAGTCGTGTCTAACTCTTTGTGAGCCCATTTGGGGTTTTCCTGACAAAGATAGTGGAATGCTTTGCCATTTTCTTCTCCAGCTCATTTTCCAGATGAGAAAATGGAGGCAAACAAAGTTAAGTGACCCACCCAGGATCACACAGCCAGTAAGTGTCTGAGGCCAGATTTAAATTCAGAAGACTCAACTTCCTGGCTCCAGGCCCAGCACTCTGTCTACTGTACCATGTAGCTGCCTTCTCTTTCTTAGCAGTCTTCAAGTAAAGGCTGGAGCATGACTTGTGAGGTGTGTCATGGTGAGAATTCTTTTTAAGGTATGGAATGTACTAGAAACCTATCCTTTCTAATTCTGTGAACACATTGCAACTCCAGACTAGACTGTACATACTTAAAGGTAAGAACTACATCTTCTACTTTCTGGAGAATGTACATTATTCTAAGCATAGAACCTCATGCTCTCAAAATAAAAAGAATTCCAGGACTCATGCAATCCAGATTGTACCCAAGCAGGGAATCTTTCTACGACATCCCTGAGATAGGGTCATGTAGAATCTAAATGAAAACCTCCAGTGTCTGGGAACCCATTCTTCCCTTAGACAGCCCATTCTATTTTGGACAGAGGAAGAATTCATAATGATGAAGAATTTCTGTCATATATCTAACAAAATTCTTCTCATCTTCATCATCCATGTATTACATCAAATTCTGTTTGCCAAGACCAAAGAGAGAAAGGCTGATCCCTCTTGTACTTATTAGCCTTTTAATCACTTTAAGATAGCTAACATGTAAAATAGGAACTTAATTAATGTTTGCTGGACAAATATACTAAAGAAGACTGTTTAGTATAATCAGCACTCATTGGATGCATGGATACATGTATGTAAGTGGAACATACATTCCTTGAAAGTAAAAATTGTTGCCTTTCTTTTCTTTGGATCACCAGTGCCCAGTCTATCACACATAATAGATACGTAATAAATGAATTGAGTGAATATAAGAACAACTAAGTAGAATTTATAGAGTGTTAATATGCTCATAGGAAAACTGAAGAAAAATGCTGTATCCTGCTTACATTTTGGACTAACTGAATTTGTGTTGCCTTCCACCCGCAGGGCACTGAGCAGTAAACAGTAAGACACCATGATATCGCTGGCCTCCCTGGCTAGTTATAACCTCCTGGAAAGGAAGAAAAATCTTCAGTCATGCTGGAATGCTGCCATGCTCCAGCAGGTGGCTCTTCAGGCTCACCAGTTTTCTGCTTTCCTGTTTAACAGATGTAAATGATTATAAGGATGCTACGTAAGTCGGCAGAGTTTACCAGCTACAAAGATCATTCACACCTGGGTGAAGAGGGCACACAATTACATTTTCAGAATCCTGAGTCCACAACATGAAGCTTGAACAAAATTTTTTTTTTTTCAGAAAACTTTATTTCCAGAAAGGTTGCTCCTAGGACCTCAGCTTATTAAAATTTACCTGTTTCCCTTAGTGGAAATTAAGTTAAAAAGAAGGAAAAATTTCATTTCCATGCATATTAGCACCTTTGGAATATAAGGTGTTGATTAACAGATATGGTGACTCTCCCTTAAGGGAAATGTCTGCATTTGAAATAAAAACAAATAATTAGTTAGAGCTCATTGTTTTGAGGCACAAGAGAACTGGTCAGAACATAAGCACAATTTGTCCTATTCAAGGGCATAGAGCCAGCACCAAGAAGCAGCACAGAGTAATAATGAAAATTCAGATTTGGGAGAGAGGATTAAGATTTGTAAAATACTTTCCTCACAATAGAGCTACATGGTCAGTATGAAAGCATCTTAATGAGCTTAGTGGTGCAGTAGATAGAATGCTGGGTCGGGAGTCAGGAAAACCTGAGTTCAAATCTGGCCTCAGATACTTGCTAGCTGTGTGACCCTGGGCAAGTTTGTCTCAGTTTCCTCAATTTAAAATGGGAATAATAATAGCATTTAACTCCTGGGGTTATTGTGAGGATCAAATGATGTAATAATTGTAAAGCACTTAGAATAGTGCCTAGTACACAGTAAGCCTTATATAGATGTTCACTATTATTATTATGCCCAGTTTGAAGATAACAAAACTGAGACCTTAAGAGACTAAGAAACTGGTGTGTACTTCATCTCATAAGTAGTTTTAAGAATCTGAAGCAGAATTCAAATCTAGAGCTCCTTACTCCAAGTCCAATGTAAGTCTAATTTACAACGTCTCTTGATCCGCGTTTGCTAAGTGAAGAAATAAATGAAATGTCGCTAAGCTGGGGTACCCAGGATTCTGAGCTCTAGGGATTCCCTGATCTGTTTCAAGTATTTACTAAGCACCGATTGTTTGCAGAGCACCATTCCAGGCAATTGAAGAGATGTAAAGTTTAGAGACAATATGGATTTCTTTGCCTTTATAGGATTTACAATTTTGTGGTGGATATAAAAGATGACGTGCATATCTCACTGTTCTCTTTAGGAAATGCATTTCCCCAAAGACTCTGCATTAGCTCAGCAGCCTTTAGCTCACACAAGTTTGGAGGAAAAACTAGAATATTGTATGAGACAGGATGTGGGCCAGTTGTGGGGCTAGAGTAATGAGGTGAGGTAGGGATGAAGATGGAGTAAAAATGATGGTGTGGACCTGGCCCAGATGTCCAATTCATCTGGTTGCTATATAAAGAAACAAACAAAACAAAACAAAATAAAAATGCAGCTGCCACCCAGCTACCACCATCACAGGCCATCAAACTCTAAAGTGCAAGATATGAAACCTAATGCACCTATTATGTATGCGTGTGTGTGTGTGTGTGTGTGTGTGTGTGTATGTGTGTGTTTTCACATAGATACCATCTTAATACCCTTCCTTCATTTTCCTGATCAGGAAACTGAAGTCGAAAGAAGTTGACTTGCCTAAGGTCACACAGCCAATAAGAGGCAGAGACAAAGAAAACAAATGCTATTTGTGGGGGACTGGAAACAAGGAGTAGTTTAATTCGTCTGGAGTTTACATTGTACATAGAGGAAAAATATAAGTCTAGAAAAGTAGTATGGTGATAGGTGACCTAGGATGGGGATGCCACAACAAAGGACTTTAAACTTTATTTACCATGCCAGGGAGCCTTTGTAGACTTCTGAGCACAGAGGTGGCATGATAAGGTTTCTGAAGGAGGACCCTCTTTATGCCTGCATCTCAAAAAATGGCTTGAGAAAGGAATATGTTTAGTATGGTAGATCTGGAGGGATTTGCAACATTGAATGCTACCTCAAACATTTACTATCTCTGTAGTCATGCATGCATGAACCAGTTTTCATTTTTTAGGGCCTCAGTTTCCTCATCAGTAAGATAGAGATGACAATGTTCACACTGCTTGTCTCACAGGGTTGTTACGAAGAAAGTGATTTTTAAACCTAAAAGTTTCTTCTTGGCCATCTCCAAGTCAAGGTGCACTGTAATCTCTCTTTTATCTTCCTCCTCCTACTAAAACTAGAACCCCTAAACCTGGGACTCTGTGCTAATTAATGAGCTTTCACTTTATCTTACCCAATATCAGACCCACCAACCCACTTCTTGAACATCTGTCCTGTTGCCAAGTGCATTCTCTCACTGATCCCACCCCCCTACACACCCACACCCACACCCACACCCACATCTACACAAATGCATCTTCCACTTCTAGCTACTCTTAATGTATTCTCTTATTAGAATGTAAGTTCTAGGGACAGCTCAGTGGCACAATGGTTAGAGCACTGGCCCTGGAGTCAGGAGAACCTGAGTTCAAATATGACCTCAGACACATAACACTTACGAGCTGTGTGACTCTGGGAAAGCCACTTAACCGCAATTGCCTCACCAAAAAAAAAAAAAAAAAAGAATATAAGTTCTATGAGGGCAGGGGTTGTTCTGCTTGCTTATTGACTTTTTCTCTAATACTTATCACAGGGCCTAGAACACAAGAAAAGTACATACATAATGAATGCTTTTTTCATTAGTTCACTGATTAAAGCACTATATATAGAATTCATAATTACAGACTGGAGGGGAGAAGACCTGCTAAAGACCATTGTAGCAGCCTGCCTAGTCTATCAGGACTCCCTTTATCCTTATCGTAGTCAAATTTCACTTCCTTGGTGTTAGTTGGAATTAATCAGTTATCCCTGGTTCTAGAATTCTATTGGGTTTATTCTGCCTTTGGGTGGGAAAAAGCTGCACAATCTTGCGCTGAGGTCCTGCCTTTTACGCCACCCCAACTCATTCTCTGGGCAGCTAGGTGGCATGGTGGATAGAGTGCTGGGCCTGGAGTCAGGAGGATCTGAGTTCAAATCCAGCCTCAGACACTTACTAAACTGTGTGCCCCTGGGCAAGTCACTTAACACTCTGTTTGCCTCATTTTCCTCAACTGTAAATCAAGAAGGGAAGGGAATGGCAAGCCACTACAGTGTCTTTGCCAAGAAAACCCTTAATAG
>NW_020954556.1:12331095-12367968 GCF_900497805.2 Vombatus ursinus
CCATGAAAAGGCCCAGGTCATGAAGGGCAGTAGAGAGCTGGATTGATATGTGGAGCCTTATCTTCTTTCTCAAAATCCAGAGCTCTTTTCAATCTAATGTGATTCCTTCAAGACCAAACATTATAAAGAACACTTTAACTAACTTGGAAGAAAGGGGGGAAAAAGCAAATAAAAGAAATCTTTAAGACCTGGGAGAGAGTCAGCCATTGGTCAGGATGGATGGGTGCCCACTGACAGAGTGGGAAGCCTCTCCTTTCCATTCTTTTTATTATTCTGAATCTTTGAAGGTCAGAATAACCTTTATACTGCAATAGATCTTTCAGTAACTTATTGGTAAGGTGTTCAGGCAGCTCCTTTGGAAATAAGACATACAGTTCTGAGCATGAAAACCTGATTCTTAACAATTATTTTTGATAATAATTAGGCAGCCATGATCATGGCTTATAGTGTATCTTAGGGATTAGTGACTGGTTGGCAGATTTGATCCTCAATTAACCCCAGCTGGTCATTAAATCCTAAGGAAACACCTCAAGTCAAGGTTATTCCTGTGATGATAAGCAAAAATTTCCCCAAACCAAGGATAAAAAAAGAACTTTCTCTACTGTTATTTTTTAATCTCTCTTTTAGACTGTGGAATGTATATGGGCCAGCTATGCTGTCCATATTGAACAGCAATGAAAAATCAGAGTATCTTAAAAAAAAATCAATCTCAGAGGTCATCTAAGTCTACCGTGTCCCCCTCTACTCACATGAAACAAGCATTGCCCATTCTCTTTTTGGATATTTCTGGTGATTGGATAATTCTTCCTTGTACCAAATTAGCACTAGGCAAAGGTATGCTTCAGTGCTATGCTCCCTTCTTTTGCAACCACTACTCTGACCTTGGAATGTGATCCTGTGACTAGTTAGAAACAAGAAAATTTGAGCTCCAGGAAGATCTGAACTCAGATCTCTTGTTCATGGTTTTTGGTCTCCAGTAGCCAGTTCTGATTAGGGGTTCTCAACCTGGGGTCAATAATTTTATTAAATAACTGTATTTTAACATAATCAATTTCCTTTAAAATCATGTGTGTTATTTTTATGGATTTAGATATTTAGACATTATCCTGAGAAAGAGTCCATAGGTTTTAACAGATTGCCAAAGGGCTCCTTGTCACACAAAAAAAGGTTAAGAACCTTTGCTTTAGCTCTTGACCCAGCTTGCACATCTCACAGGAAGCTCCCAGGTGATATCCCATGATTACAAGCATTTTATTTTATTTTTCTTAAGAGAAGTATTTCGTCATTAAAAAGAAACATATACATATGAGAGATTATTATTATTATTATTATCGTTAGCAGGTATCTTAGCAAGTGCCCACTGCTTCTCTTTCAGACTAGTCTAAATAAGAATGCTGGAACCTCTGACTGCCAGGGTCCTGAGCCACCCATGCAGACATGTCCTAGAGAATAAGGAAGGACTCAGAACATCCACTATTATTGAAGCCATGGATATGACAGAATCTTATAAAGCAGAGTCATTGTTCAGCCCTTTGCTGTTCCCTGTGCCTAAAACTTCAGGAAGCTGGCAACATGATCAGATACACAATACTTCCCCAGGAACATGCACAACTGAGGGGAAAACCCAAGGATGGCTACTGAGCAATGCCAGAACTACACTGCTTTGTTATGAAGTTCTCACATCTCTCTCTTGCTCTCTCTTCTTTTGACATACCCAACTCTTATGCTGAAGGGTAATGAAACAGCTTGAGTACCAACTGAGGGGCACATGCTCTCCCTCGGTTACCATGCTGCTTATAGGCAGCCTCAGTAGATGAGAAGCTATTGCCCTTGTTAGAGATGTTGGTAATACCTGCCATCTTTCCACATTAACAATTCCTTTCCTTTGCCTTCTTAATTCTGATGACACTGAGACCCAGGGATATGTACTTTACATCCACTACTAATAGTGATAGTTTTGGGTTTACCTATGCCAGTGCTAAAGGACTGAATACCACTCAATCCAATCCCAGTGCAAACCCTACACATGCCATTCATAAAAGAAATCATGGGTAAGGAAGGAGGCGCAGTGAGTGTGACAAAGATGTTACCCATCTGGGAACTGAGTTTGTGATTTTAAAGGATAGATTTAGGACTAGAAGGGACATTAGAGGTCTCTGAGTTCAACTCCTTCATTTTACAGATGAGGACACTGAGGTCCAGAGAGATAATGAGATTTCCCCCATGTTATACTGCTATGTCACTGTTAATGCTGGTATCTGAACCCAGGTCCTGTAACTACAGATCTAACTTTTTTTTTTCCACTGACTACCTAAATTAGGGAAATGAGATTTAAGAAAAAAACAACCTTGATTTACAATACTCATTCCAGGTTTAAATCTTGGGCAAGAAAAATCACATTTGATTTAGAAAACAAATTCCAACTTTGAAATTCTAAAGAAGTTTAATTCCATCATATAACCTTTGATAAGATTGCCTTCTAGATTGTAAGCTCCATGAAAGCAGGCACTGTGTCTGATCTAAATATTACATCTCCTTTCAGTATTAAAACTACTGCTCCATATTTAATATATGCTTAATAAATATCTATTGAGTACATGAATGTATATTGAATAAAGGTTTTTTTATTATTATGAAAAACCCAAATATATATTTTTCAGTCACTCTTAGAATTAGTGTTAAAGTAGGAAACAACCTTAAGACCAGCTAGTTCAATCTCCTCATTTTATTGATAAGAAAATGTTATGGGCAGCTAGATGGCAGAGTACATAGGGTGCCGGGCGTGGAGTCAGGAAGACTCATCTTCCGGAGTTCAAATCTAGCCTCAGACATTTCCTAGCTATGTAATCCTGGGAAAGTCACTTAACCCTGTGTGTCTCAGTTTTCTCATCTGTAAAATGAGCTAGAGAAGGAATACAAATCACTCAAGTAGCTTTGCCAAATAAAACCCCAAATGGGGTCACAAAGAGTCAGACACAATTTAAATGAATGAACAACATCAAGGTCCCATGGATTATAAGCAACAGAGGCAGTACTCAAACTCAAGTCTCTGACTCCAAACCTAGTTCCCACTGTAACATGGCCTTTTTTTCATTTGGAAAATGATTTCTACAGATGCCTTCTCGGCAAAGTGTATCACTTATTCATGATGGTCTTTCATAATATCAACAACACCATAATTCAGCCACCAAAGGAAAGGGATCACAAACTGAAGGAACACTTCCCTTCCTCATCAGATGAGAAACGTTGAAGTTTTGCAGCTCAGAGCTCACATGTTTATTCTTGCCTCCTCTTAACTAAGCCTGTGGGCTCCTGTCATCCCTGGTACTCAAGGGGCTCTGTAGACTTGGGTTAATTAAACCTCACCAGTACCTCCATGAGGCTGGCATATGTTAGAGCCATCTGGGAAGACAGCAAACTCTGAAGTAATGAAGGAGTGATATGATTAGTCCAAGTAAATCAGAGGTAGAGCCAGCAACCAAACCCAGGAGTCCTGCTTTCCACTTTCTTCTCTTTATACTCCATTTCATTCTGGCTCTTTTGGGGGTAACATTCTTTCCTGGTGAGATATTTAAGTTCTAACAATTGAAAATTGAATGCAGCTAGGATGCATTAGGATATAGTACTGCACAAAGGCATAATTTTGTATCTCACATTCCTTTAACCTCAAGCTCTAAGTAACTTTGTATATGTAGAGGTGGTACAGCAGTTAGAACAATGGCCCTGGAGTCAGGAAGACCCGTATTCCAATCTGTCCTCAAATACCTGTTGGACTTTTGATCTAAGGTAAGTTACTTAACCACACTCAGTTTGCGTCAGTTTTCTTAATTGCAAAATGGAGACAATAATTGCACCTACTTCCCAGTTATTTGTTAACTGCTTAGTACAATACCTGGCACATAGTAAGTACTCAACTGCTTGCGTCCTTACTTTTTCCTATATGCAAATAGCAAGTGCAAAAATGGGGTGGTTTTTGTCCTAAATTATTTACTGATGACAAAAAAAAATTATTAGTATACAATTCTATATCCATTGATAGTTTAGGGCTTTCTTTGGTAGACACGTGACAAGTATCATTAAAAGACACACAGATAGTAAATGTCTGAGACAGAATTCATAGGATAGGGTTATAGATTGAGAGCTAGTAGCAACCTTAGGGGTCAGATGCCAAAGCTCCCTCATAGTAGAGATGAGGAAATGGGCCCAGAGAAGATAAGTGACTTTCCCAAGGGAAACTCCACATAGGGAGTAAGAGGCAGAGCTGGGACCTGGACATAGGTCCCATGACTCCACTGCACCACAGAAATATTCTTGACTCCCAGTTTAGCACAAGCTCAGTGGTCCTAGAGGAATAATTGAAAACTTTCTGAGCCTCAGTTTTATTATGGAAATAATAATAATACTTACCTCACTGAAGTATTTTGAAGTTTAAATGAGCTTAATGAAGAAAAGGTGTTTTTCAAACCTTAGAGTGCTATATAAATGCCAGTTTTTGAAAAGGGAGATGAGGATAGTGGGATAATGATAACCATTACACCATTACCTACTAGGGCAGCTGGATGGTACAATGAATAGAGCACTGTGCATGGAATCAGGAAGACTCATCTTCATGAGTTCAAATCTGGCCGTGGAAACTTACTAGCTGTGTAACCCTGGGCAAGTCATTTAACCCTGTTTGTGTCAGTTTCCTCATCTGTAAAATGAGCTGGAGAAGGAAATGGCGAACACTCCAATGTCTTTGCGAAGAAAAACCCAAATAGTGTAATGAAGAGTTGTACATGATTAAACAACAACACACCCATTACCTTCCTTGGGGAAAAGAAAAAACAAGAAAAGGGTGGGATTGATGCTTGGTGATATGGAATGATGAATAGGGATGATATTCCTCTCTAATTAGTTCCCTATCTTACTCCTGAGCCTTCTCTCTGAGCCTTCTACACTTCTTCCTTCCCACTCTCTCAACTGACATTTGTCTCACTTTACTAGAAAACAAATTGATGTCATTTGTTGTGAAATGCCTCTTTTAATATGTTCTTTATCTCACAAACCATTGACATTATCCAACATTTTTTCCTCTTCTCCCCTAGTCTTCTCATACCTGATCCCTTCTCTCCACTTATACAGCTATCATCTCAGTTCAGGCCCTCATCATCTGACTCTTGGGTTACTGCAATGGCATCCTAAGTAATCTGCCTGTTTCAAGTCTCTCTCACCATGCTAGTCCATCCTACAAATTGCTACCAAAGTAATTTTCCTTAGGCAAATATCTGTCATGTGACTCCCCTACTCAAATAACTACTGTGGCCTTCTATTGATTCTAGAATAAAGTATAAATGTTCTTTATAGCCCTATACAACCTGTCCTCAACCTACCTTTCCACTATCACTGGACTCATTCTCTATCTCACACACTATATTCCAGGCCAGTTTGCCTATTCACAGACAGCACTCTATCTTTAGTGTCCATACCTTTGCAGTGGCCAGTCCTCATGCCTGGAATATACTCTCTCTTTATTCCCACCTCTTCAAATTGCTCTCTTCATTTAAGATTCAGCTCAGGCACTGTCTTTTCCATACCCTCCAACTGCTAGTGCCATGCATCCCAAACTATCTTGTATTTAACTACTTTGTATATATCTGCATCTATTTATACTTATGCTGTATATATTTTATATATACTTGTTGTCTAAGTATAGGCAGAAGTTAAATTTATCCCCAGCACCAAGCACAAGGCATCCCGGATAGCAGGTACTTGATAAATACTTGGAGACTGATTAATTGAGACAGTAATAGGAACAGTAACTTGCCTCCAATTTTGCTTCTTTTTTTTCTCAATCACGGACAGTGCTTTTTCAGGCTGGAAAGCATCCAACAAAAAAGGGTTAATAGTGAAATGAAAGCCAAGTAAAGTGAGGGGATGGTAAGATAACACCTTGTTACCCTTTTTGAATTGAATTCACTCGGCTCAGATAAGCTACATCGCTAGGGACTAAAAGGGCTTGGAAGTATGATTAATGAATCATTGTCAACATAGGAAGGAGTCATAGGAAATTGCAGAACTGGACAGCTGGAGAAGGGCGAATGTCCTGATTGTCCTAAACATGAATTCTTCAAGTGACAGGTCAGTGCCTTCACTGAAGTCCTGCTTGTAGGAGGGATCACATCCCTAGAGTTGGAAGGACCCTATGTAGCCTTTTAGTTCAGCCTGCTCATTTTGTAGATAAGGGACCTGAGTAATTAAATAATTTTGCAAAAATTACACAGATAGCGATCCTCAGAGGCAAAATTGAACGCAGGACCTCTGCCTTTATAGTCTAACGATGGTGCCATGTGCTCTCCAAACATACTTAGGGAGAAATATGATGCAGTGGAGAGGACACTGGTTTTCGATTGAGAGGATCTGGGTTCAAATACTGAATCCGACTCACACTATTTATGTAACTTTGGCCAAGTCATTTTACTAACCCATGCCTCAGTTTCCTTAACTATAAATTTAGGGGATTGGGCTAGAAGAGGTGGGGATCCTGTGGCCTTGAGGCCACATGTGACCTTCTAGGTCCTCGGGTACAACCTTTTGACTGAGTCCAGGTTTTACAGAACAAGTTCTTTTGTAAAAGGGATTTGTTCTGTGAAGTTTGGATTCAGTCAAAGGGCTTTGCTTGATGACCTAGAAGGTCACATGTGGCCTCAAGGCTGCAGGTTCCCCTCACCTGGATAGACTCTGACACTAAATCAGTGATCTGATAGTGGTGTACAGTATGGAGCAATCAGGAGGCCTAGTAAGTCAAACTAAGTTGGAATTCTGGACCCACTGAGAGAATATTGAGATAGACAGACAGATGGACACATATATAATCAAGGCTAATTACTGAGTTAGCATTAGCACAATTTTTTTTAATTATTCCAGCCATAGCAACTGTTGATGACAAACTAGGGCACTGCAGAAGAACTTTGATCTGCCTGCATAGCAAGTACTCCATCCACAAAATCATAGCTATTTGATTATTGAAGCATTGGTTAGTAAGCTTAATGAGTAATGGCAAAATTCTAGGATGACTTACTGATGAGATGGATTTTAAGTCTTGATCACTATAGATCAGCTTGGGTTCATTATAAATAAGTAATTCCAGATTTACTGCATTTCTTTTTTTGGATACTTATTATTTGAATAGTTATTGGTTATCAGATTGATAAAAGATATGCTATAGAACTCAAATATATGTGTGGTATAGCATTTGAAAAAAAAGAAAACTATATACTTCCCATGATAGATAGAAATTCATTTGAGTGGATTCAGAATGACCAGGCCTAGAGAGTAATTTTTGTTTTGTTTTGTTTTGTTTGATCTAAAGAGTAATTATTAAGAAATTGATTTAACTTGGAGGAAGGTTTCTAGTGGAGTGGCACAAATCTCTCTACTTATTTTTACTCTGTTCAACACATATGAGTAACATTAATAAAGGTGATTGTGAAATTTATAAGCTGGGAGAGCTAGCTAATATCATAGATGACAGAATCATAATACAAAAAGTTTTTGACACGCTGGAATAATATGCTGATTTCAAAAATGAAGCAACTAAAGAAGAAAAAAATAGGTGAGACATAACTAGACAAGAGTATATATGTGTAAAATCAACTTCAATAGCTTCTATCCCAGATACTATAAATACTGCTAATGTATCTTTAAGAGGCAATGGAATCTTGGAAGTGACAGTTTAACTGTTGTTGTTCGTCCTTTGTTCTGTCATTCTATGAAGAGTCTGTTGAGTGACAGATTTGAAACTAGCATTATGGAGAATTAACTGTTACGGCTGAAGAGAGACTTATTGAGGTATAGAGATAAAGTGGATGAGGAGAACTTCTATCTTTAGAGGCATGTTTCAATTCTTATCTGATGAAGAAATATTGTAAAGAGGATTCTTGAAAGACTTTGCTATCCTAAAAGACTTGAATGATAGGACTTTATAGAACTAAGGACGTCAGCAGTTAGAGATGTTTAAAAGTGGTTTTGCCTATTATCTTTCTTATAACTGTTACAATGTAAAGAATTATTTATAGCTTTGTTTGATTATTGATTATATTAGTAGCAAGCAACATAGCCAGAAACCTAGATATTTATTTAAGCCTAGGAGATTGGGGTTAGGAGAGAGTGATATAGAGAGATAAATGGGCGAAAGCTTATGGAAAAAGGGTCTTTTTCAGTTTATTAAATATTGAAAAAATTGGAGTGGGGGAATCAGAGCTAATTTATTAATGAATGATCTTTCTTAATTAATGATCACTCTCCAACTTTGTGTTTCTTTCCCTTACCACTGGCAATTGAATGGTGATCCTAAGATAGACGTGTCCAGATTTGCCAGTTACTTTGTGAATTTGAGAGGTTGGGAGTTTTTAAGTGTTGACTTGCCAAAGGAGGTGCTGCTAGAGACTACACCCCTCTCAGACAGAATGACCGCTACCAGGAGAATGAACTATGCTGTGGCTGCTCAGGAAATATGCAACTTGAGATTTTTGCATGAAACTGTGCAAATTTGAGGCAAGGTAAAACATGTTGTTAGCTGTCTCAGAAATATCCGAGGAGTCTTTTCTTCCCAGGAGAGCATGATGATAATGAAGAGTTTACTGATTCATGGTTCAAGTATTTGTTGTGCTTATGAGTCTTCTGTGTTTCAAACAATTTTTTTTTATATAATGAAGGAAAAGAAACAAGTAGTTTTTCTATATTTGATATTTACTACTTAGTACATTGATAGGGCAGCTAGGTAGCACAGTGGATAGAGTGCCAGGCCTGGAGTAAGGAAGACTCATCTTCCTGAGTTCAAATTTGGCCTTGGACACTTACTAGCCATGTGACCCTGAGCAAGGTCACTTAACCTTGTTTGCCTCAGTTTCTTCATCTGTAAAATGAGTTGGAGAAAAAAAAATGGCAAACCACTCCAATATTTTTGCTAAGAAAATCCCAAATGGGATCACAGAGAATCAGACACAACTGGAACAACTGAACAACAAAACTTTGTACATTGGATAGCTTTTCTAGAAGGGCCTTTTGGGAACGTCTAGACGTGAGTCATGCTGAAGCTTTATTTAAGACATTTCACCCTAGAATTCTGGGGAAAATGAGTCAGAGAATGCATGAAAAGGCCTGACTCCTTTCTTTAGGGACCAGACTCTCCATCATTCCCTTGAGCTCAAACTTGAGGCTCTTTGGTAGGTAGGCCTAACCCAACTGTCTCACATTAGGAATTTCTCCTTTGTCCAGGGTTCAAATCTTACCTTTTTTTTTTTTGCAATTTTGACTAATGCTTCTATTTTTTTGTTTATTTATTGATTTTTCCCATTCTCTGGAGTCAAGCAGAACAAGTCTAATTTCCCCTTTCATATGAAATATCTTTTAGACTACTTAAAGACAGTAGTAATGACATTTCTCTCAGTCTTTTCTGGACTAAATTTCTCCAGTTTATTGAGGAAAGTTTTATATACTACTAATAATATCTAGCATGTATATAATACTTTAAAATTTGCAAAGCACTTCAGATATGCTATCTCATTTGATCAGGGTAAACTGGCAAACAGCATTGCTCACTTGAAATGTTTCTCTTTCTGAAGAAGTGAAGAAACATTTTTCATTACAAATATCCCCATGTCAGAAAGAAAGTAGAACCCACTCAGATTAGAACAAGATAGTTGTGTGAGTAAGACTATGATAGTAATGTGTATAAGGTCACAGGTTCATTATTCATATGAACCTGTTCACTTCTCTTAGTTGCAGAAATATAACCCCTACCCCTGAACCAGAGGTAGATATAAACACCAACTCATCCTCAAGCTCAGGAAAACAAGTCAAAACATGTGACCATTTTCCTGTGAGTTAAAAGAATCAATAACTCATTGGGTTAGGGACAGACACAAGGATGAGAGATAATCACAGGTAGGTCTCCAGAAAGAGGAAGGGGCATCTTTTCTTTTTGTCAGAAGAGGAGCTAGATAGCCAGCAACCCAACAGCAAGGATAGAAAGTAGAGATTCTGATACTCTAAGGTATAGGTCCTCCTGTGCATAAACAGTTAAAGAAATTCCTCTCCTTTACTAGAAGTTGGAGCTATATGTTCTTTCCTGATTAGGAAAGCTGAGGAGATGCCAGCCTATACTCTGTTTCCATATTGCATGGAATGGAAATCTTTTCAACCTAGCTTTCTGCATTTTCTTCTCTCCTGCCATAGCAATATAATATGGATTTGAGCTATGAAACCAAAATATATTTGAGCATATAACACCATTTACTTGTAAGATGTAACGAACCAGGTGTTTCATTTTTAACTGTACCAGGGATTTCCTCCCTAAGGCAAACATTATAGGTGGCAGTTAAAAGATGAGAAGTGGAGGTGGGACAAACAGGGAAAGGATATTACTGGAATTCAACTCTTCCCAAGCATGTGATTGTGGTTATCTCAAGAGCTGCTTTAAATTCTATTCAAGGCTGCAAACACTTAGCAAGCTCACAATATGGGCACAGTTCTATGTTCCAGCCAGAAGTGAAAAGAATAAAAATGGCACATCCCGTCCTCAAGAACCTTACCATTGATGAGGTGTGTGTGTGTGTGTGTGTGCGTGTTGGTGTTGGGGGGGAAAGGGGAGGGTTGTGGCAAATGATGTTACATGTATACAAAAAAATTGAGAAAGCAGGTAAAATGAAATAGGGGAAATGAAAACATTCAACATTTCCAATGAAAATGTGAGGAGAGAGAGTATATTTTCTGTTAGAGACAAAGGAAGAGGATGAACTGCTTTATAATTTCCTGGAGGATGTGGCACCTGAGTGTTAAAGGACCCCTGAACTAGGCCTTATAGAAAAGGATTTAAGTGGGGAGATGAGATGGACAGCTTAAGCAAAAACCCGTGGGCCGGAGATGAGTGGATGAGACCAAAGAACTGCTAATAGTTCAATTTGATTGGAATAGAGTACATAAAGAAATATGCAGTATGAGGCTGAATAAGGTTGAGACAAGAATAAGAATAAGCAACATTGTAGAAAGTCCAACATAACAGGAACTAATGTTTTATTCTATAGACAACAGAAAACAGTGATGAAACATAAAGTAGTGAATGGACCTTGGATTTAAGGCAGATAATCTGGATCTGAATCCTACCTTACTTGTTACCTATTTGAGTGACCTTGGACAAGTTACTTCAGCAGCATCAACATTATCATCATCATCGATCATCATCATCATCATGATTATCATCACTAACATTTACATAGCATTTACTACTGCCAGGCACTGTGCTAAATACCTTACCAATATCATCTCATTTTATCATTGTCACTGTAGTCATAATCCTCACTAGGAGCTCTCACATTGTTAGAAACTTTTAAGTTTTTTGAGTATTTTACATACATTGTCTATGTTTGATATTCACAACATCCATGTGAGTCAGGTTCCATTTTATTACACTCCTTTTTTAAGCCCAAGCTTGGTGTCACCTTCCCATTGGGATTGGAGGAGAAGTTTCCCTGCTAAAGGCCCCTATAGATTTAGGAATGGTTAATAAAATTAGTCCCTTAAAGAATGAAAATAAGGTTTTTCTCTGGAGGACTACCGCCTCTCCAATGACGTTTACTGCCTCTCCAGTGGTTACCAGAAAATTTCACCTCCCCTAATCCAGTCTTGGGGCAACTAGGTTGCGTAGTGGATAGAGTACTGGGCCTGGAGTCAGGAAGATTCATCTTCCTGTGTTCAAATCTGGCCTCAGACACTTACTAGCTGTGTGACCCTGGGCAAGTCACTTAACCTCCTTTGCCTTAGTTTCCTCACTTGTTAAATGAGTTGGAGAATGAAATGGCAAACCATTCTAGTACCTTGGCCAAAAAAACTCCAAATGGAGTCTTGAAGAGTTGGACATGACTAAAAATGACTGAACAACAACAAATCCAGTCTTCGGTGTTCTGATTAGCTTTTTTAGTTCTTTTCTTTTTTATTATGATGGAAACATGATGTTCCAAATAGGAATAAATAAATTATTTATATAATCATTTTTTAAAGCAAACCTTAGCTCTCTGGTCCTCAGCTTTCTAATATGAGACTTAAGAAAGGGAAGCCTAGGTGATCACTAAGGTTACTTGCTGGTCATCTAGAAGGTGCACTAGATAGAGCACTGGATCTGAAGTCAGAAAGACCTGAGTTCAAATTTTAACAGATGCTAGCTATATGATCCTGAACAAGTCATTTAACTTCTATCTCTTTCAGTTTCTTCAACTATAAAATGGAGATGGTAATAGCACCTACTTCTCAGGATTGTTAGGAAGATAAATTGAAATATTTTAAAACATTATACAAATGATAGCTATTATTATATTCCATGATGTTGAAATTTTTGAGTAGGGGACTATAATAGTCAAATCTGTGCATTAAAAAGATTACTTTGGCAGTTGGGTGAATACAGACTAGAGCTGGAAACATAATTGATGGTAGAGACACTGGTTACGTTGCTATTACAACAGTCCAGGCAGAAAGTAGTAACGTTTTTCTACTAGCGTGTGATAATGAGAATAAAGAAAAGATAGATCAAAGAGATACTGTGGAGATAAAATAGACAAGATTTAAAAACTGTCCAAATTAAGTAAAGAAGAGGAAAGAAAATAAATATTTGCTGAATGGAGTTGAAGAGTAAAGATAATTCATCTTAGATTTTTAAAAAGATTTATAAATGTCATTAGATAATAAGCTAATCAAAAGCAGGAACTATTCCATTTTTCTCTACTTATTCCTAGCACCTAGCACACTTTCTCGGATATCGTAGGTACTCAATAAAAGCTTATTGAATTGAAGGCAAAGAATCCCACCAGGCAGTATGTGAGCACTAAATGTATGCTGCAATTTCAGAAAAGCGAATGTTTCTAATTTAGTTGACTCAAAGTATGTATATAAATTCAATTTAATTTGAATATGAAAAACATGCATTAAGCCATGCAACTAGAATAAGAAGAAAAAAACTTTTGAAGAGGAAAAATCTTTACATGAGATATACTGATAAAAGTATGATAGTAAATTAACACACATATATAAGATAAAGTTTTGTTCTCCAATAGATAAGTGGGAAAATGATATGAGAAAACAATTTTCAAAAGGTGAAAAAAAAGTCAGTGCTGTGTCAAAAAACAAAAAAACACAGAGTGGCTGTAGAAAGAGACACCAGTATTCTCTTGATGGGATTCTGAGTTGGGACAACAATTCTGGAAAGAAAACATTGGAATTATGTGAAGATCATTCACTTCAGATTTCAAATAATTGAAAGAAAGGATGAATAAAATCTCATGGAATAAAATTTGACAAGAAAAGTCATCTGAGTTGGGATAGGAAAATCTCAAGAATTAAATTCTGAGGACATAAAAAAAATCATTCTGATTAATCAAAACTGTAGTTATCTGAAGAAACCAAAGTAGATGCATAGAGAACTCAATTGCCAACTTAGATTTTAAGACATATATTTAGAAGGTGGACACATGGGAATGAAATAAAGAATAAGTAGTAAAATGTGACATACTCCTACAGAGATAGTAATCCTGAGTGCTAAAGCTCGAAGTGAGGAAAGCTGAGGATAATGCTATAAACTATTTTTTGTAAGAGGGAGGAGAATCATGGATGAGATATGACAACTGCTTGGGGTGGATGGATAATAAAAAAAGTTAATTTTTATTTTGTTTCCTTTTTTCTCTACCAAGGAGAATGTCTTTTAGAATAAAAAGAATGCAACAAAAATAAATAATAGGCCAATAAGTCAAATCAAGTAAGAGGATAGCTGCCCATTAACAATTAAAATCACCTTTCCTGAATGTATTGTATTCTTGGGTTCTGAAGGAACTGGCCTATTTTGTCACTAAATCAGTTGGCAACATTTTAATTTTGTCAGAGGACCTGGGTTCAAATCCTACTTCTAATACTTAGTATCTGTGTGACTTTAGGCTCAGTTTGCTCAACAGTAGAATTGGGTGATGGGATTAGAATAAATGGCCTCTAAGGTCCCTTCCCACCTTTTATGTAGAATCAATTAATCAATGTGCATTTATTAAAATCTACTATGTGTCAGGCACAGTGCTAGATGCTGAGGATACAAACACAAAGAATAAAAGAATCCCCACTCTCAATGAGCAACGACCTTATGTTCTATTGACAATTATGGCATGTGTTAGTATATGTTTATGTATATGTACATTATATGAAATATGCATGATATTTGATGCATAAATATATATGCGTTTTATATACACAGGAACACATAAACCTACTTGCACATGCACACATATGCCTAATAATATAAAGATAACTAATACAAATATAAGAAGCTAAAAATAATATAAGAAGCTTAAATAAATTTAAGACAGTTAAATGCAAAATTGTTGAAGAGAAGACACCAGCTCTTGAGGGATTGGAAAGGCCTTGTGTAGAAAATGGTGCTTAAGTTACATCTTGACATAAGATGGATTCTAGGAGGTAGAGTTTAAGGGGAGGTTCATCCTAGGAATGAGGGATGTCCATTGCAAAGGCACAAAGATGTGAGAAGCAGTATAGTATATAAGGAACAAAGAGAAGGCCCATTTGACTGGATCATAGTATGTGTGAGGGGGATTAATGAATAATGAGGCTAGAAAGATAAATTTGGCCCAGTTTGTAAAGGACATCAATAGTTAGCATTAAAAAAGGTCATCAGATTTAGAAATTAAGAGATTATTTGAAAGATGAAGCAAGAAGTCACATTGCAAAGGATTAAGGAAAAAGTAAGAGGTAATACATACAGACAGCTTTTATCTGGTTAAGAAAGGGAGAAGAGATATGACAAAAGCTTGAGGGTATGATAGGGTCTAATGACGTGGTTTATTTTAAAGATGAATAAGACATGGACGTGTCTGAAAGCTATAGGAAACAATAGGGAGAGGTTGAAGATTAGAGAGGGAGGGATGATAGTGGAGGCAATCTGCTGGAGAAGATTAGTTGGGAAATGATTATGGGCACATGGAAAGTGGTTGTCATTGGCGGGGAGAAGGGCTTCCTCATGACGAGATTGTAGAAAACGAGGGAGTAGGGGATGATGTGAAGGGGTTTTCTACTGTAAGATCCAGTGATTCTGTACTCAGACTCACTCACACCATTCCCTTGTTCTGCTCATTCACTTGATTATGGTTACATTTAAGTTACAACAGCCTTTTTCCCATTATCTGGTTCCCCTAAGTACTCATACAGAAATTCCAGTGTGATCTAAAGGGCAATCACTTTAACTGTTAGCAGTAGTTCCATCCTTCAAAGCCCAAAAGCCATAGAAGAATCTCTTATGAAAGATACTACCTGTCCAGCCTTCCCCCCAGATGCCCTGCAGTGCCTCGTCTGCCTATGATACTGACGTCCTTCAAAAGATGAAGATTTGTCACTGCTGAGGATATTAAAAGGAAATTGTAGTAACACTGACAGTAGCTCCCAAAGGGCACTTCCAATTATGTTTTGAGCATTTGAGCGCTTATTGTAATGTATTCTTCATCCTAAGGTGATTAATTTAAAGATGACTGCATTAATTCGAACATATACACTTTTATATAAAACTAATAATATTTTAATATTTAACATATTAGTTACATTACTTTTTTATCCCAGAAAATGTAAAGAGAGAACAAAACAAACCCTTCAGTTTAGTTCAAATTAAATTTATCATAAATTCCTAATTAGGAAAATAATGAATTTGTGAGGATTTATGGTCCTAGAATGGGAGGTGTGAGCAGCATGGACGTTTCCATTTAGGGATTCAAATTTTTGGAGAATGTGGGAAGAATAGCCCAAAATTTAGGTTTTGAAGAAAACTTAACCAGAATTTAATCAAAACATATATTTCTTTTTTCTATCAAGGAAAATGAGAAGCAGAATATTATATGACAAGCCCATGTTCATCTGATTAAGAAGTGGCAGGATCAGAACTTAAAAGCAGGACTCCTGAGACCAAATCTATTATACTGAGGGCCTTGACAATGGAGGCTAGCCACCCGTAGAACCATTTGAAAAGGATGCAATTATCTAAATGTCACCACATAACCATGTCTCTCCCCTCTTGTTCCTCCCTTTCTCTAGAGGGGTCCCCACTCTAGAAGTAAGCTCCTTGAGAGGAGAGATGATTTCATTTTATTTTGTCTTCAGATCTCTAGGACCTAGCATAGTACCTGGAACCTAATTGATCCCAAAATGATTCTAGATTGATTGATTATTTGTGAATGAGGCATCTTTTTCTGTCATTTCATTTGGTATATTGTTTGTTCAAATGTCTTTTGAATTGAACTAATATGTCTTTTGGTGAATAAAAATTAAATACACTGTGGGGTGCTAGTAAATGATGGTTTCAAAGAGGTGCCAATTCACAGAAAGTCTTTTAATCTAGGGTAGCTTTCTGAAGCCCACATATTCAAGGGTGTCCCTTGTACACAAGGAACAGTAAAGGGAAGCAGCTTACCCAACTTTCTTCGGTGCATGTTTGGTCTTGCCTGCTATATTATTCTGCCAGTATCTAATATCTAGATAATCACAAATTATTCTCTGTATCGTCATTGCTTTTGCAATACTGACTCAGCTTAACTAGTGGGAAAATGAAAGGGCTCCTATTTGGATAGGAATCAAGATACAAGGTACTTGTGATTTTACATAATTCTTCCTTCATATTATGTATATTATGCATCACAATTTAGGAAATACATTGACAAGCTGGAATATGGGGTCCAAGATGATTAGAGGATTTTAGGATTAGCTAAAAGTACCAAGGTTGTCTAACTTAGTAAATGTTAATTATTTTTGTTGTTGTTATTGTTATTATTATTATTATTATTATTATTATTTTACAGAGTCCTCTATTACCTACTAGCCTATTACTGAAGAGTTATTAGGGAAAGTTTGTTATTTTTTAAATTAACCTTTCCATAGATAAATATTCCAGAGACTGAGTGGGAAGAGTGGGTGTAGGTGGAGATGAAGAAATATGCCCCCACCCTCCCATGGTCACCAGAGATTAAATATACATAGAATATTATAGGTTAGAAATAGTTCACCTCTGTTCCCTTCTTTGTTGAGCTACATGCATTACATCAAAGGCCAGGTTTAAAAGTAACATTTTATTGCTGATTTTTGCAGTGCAATGTCCCAGAGAGATGTGCAGATATAGCTCATGGAAGCCAAGTTCATTGCTTGGTTAGAGTTGAGGAAAAGGTAGCTTGTGGTGGGAAGGGAGGTAGGGATGCTGGAAACATTTACATCTTACTGTCCATTAGTTCAGGCAATGTCCTGAATAGAATGTGCATTTTCAGCCTAATGTGTGCTTTTGGATACTGGTGGGAGCCTCATTACAAAAGAGAGATGGTAGACATAGGTGAGCAATGTCCCTAAATATAGGCAAATTGTATTTCTAGGAGGAAAATAGCTATTTTCTAGACTAGGCGTGAATTGTGAGAAGGACTAGGGACAGAGAAAGGGCATGAAGGAGAGACAAAGAATGCTATAAAGAGAAAGATCTGAACGTGGAAAAGGTCATTTGTTAAATGAATCCTTACAATAAGACAGTGAGACACATAGGGTAATACTCAAAAGATCTGTGATTTCTTCATTTTAAGAAATTTCAGACTATAAAAACAAGTTCCTATTTCATTGGCTGATTAGAAATAGTCGGGGGCCTTTAGTTTGAATCCTAACTCTTCCATTTGATATCTGTGTAATCTTGGGCAAGTCATCTAAGATCCCGGAAACTCACTCCCTTCCTTTGTAAAATGAGAATAATATTTACACTATCTGCCTCTCACAGCTGCAGTTTGGCACAGTGAATAGAATTTTGGGCTCAGATTCAGTAAAACCTAGGTTCAGATCCCATTTCTGACACTTACTATCTCTGTGATTCTCAATAAGTCAAAACTTTTGTGTGTCTCTGGTACCTGACGAAGATCTACATAGTAAGTCATGGATGGGTTACAATATAGGTTGCTGAAGGATATGTTCATAGCTAGTGTTCTCCAAACTTACTATAGCACACATCCTTTACATGTTAACATATCTAACTCACAGTATGATTTAGCCTACCCTAACTTGGAAACCAAGGCTAAAGACACACTAGCAAACTAGTAAGTTTCTTTTGATTAATTTTGAATACAACAAACTGCCCCCAAGACCAGTAACTGACCATTTGGGAACTCAGAATGATGACATATTTTCTGGATACTCTAAGCACTTTTAGGAAAGATATTTTATTGAGATACTTAGAGGTTTCTCCCTACCTTTGTTTGTAAGAATGTAAGGACTAAAGCCTTTTACTGATTTTTATGCTAAATGAACACACATGCGTGCTCACACACACACACACACACACACACACACACACACATCCTTTCCAGTGGGTGCCTATGCTCCTTAAAGCAGTGTCTGCATTTCAAAGAAAATAGTAAGAAGGTATGTAGAGAGGGTCTGGGAGTGGATCTGAGCTCAAAGCTGGAGTTCTTTTATGGGTGGGGGAATGCCTTGGACCCATAGTCTGCTGTCTTTTCCTTTGGCCTCTACACTGGGTTCATGCAGATTCATGTAGGGGAATCCCAGTGAAAATGTCTTAAATAAATGGGTTTGGCTCATCTCTAGTATCCTCTCAAAAGACCCTTACAGCATTGCTTCTAGAAAAGTTATTCAATGTACAAAGTAGTAAATATTGGATTTAGAATACCTATTTATTTCCTCCACCCCAAAAGAAATTTATTAAAAAAGAGAGTCATAAGTACATATTGACATATACTTAAATATGAAACAATAATTCATCACTCCTATTATGCTCTCCCAAGAGGCAAAGACTCTCGGGACATTTGTGGGAATGTTGAAGATATATGACATAATTACCTCAGATATGAACTATCTGAGAAGGCTCTCAAAGTCTAGATCTTCAGGTAAGCCAGGAATGCATCAAACATCTTGCTGATGATAATCATCTTCTCTAAGAAAGGTGCAATTGCACAAAGTACATCCTGCTGTCAGTAAGCAGTCAAGAATTCCCTACCTCTCAAATCTACATGGTAGTTGCCAGGCAACTCTCAGGGCCATAGGAAACACAGTGAGAGCATAATTTGAGAATGTATTCATCTGCATTGGTAGAAGAAATTCTTCACTAAGATCTCCTTATGCCAATTAAATCACAGGTCCATTAAAAACATACAACATACATATATAAATATCTACATATATGCATGTACATGTATATGCAACCTAGACTTGACTATTATCTCATGGCACAGTTGCCAGAAATCGATCTATCTAAAAAGTAAGGTAAATAATTAATGCTAATGTTACACAATAAATTAGAAATATTTTATTCAATTAGGTTAAGCATCAAAAAATATTGTTTTTAATTCAGACCTGTAGTTTAACCAATAGAAAAGACTCCTGACATGGAAATCCTGAACCTTCTCATCCTTCTCCACCACTCCCAACACTCAAACATGCAAATTATCTACTCAACCAAACTTAAAATTTTGGAGATTTTGCTAAGTGCACCAAGACACTAAATAACTTGTCCATAGTCATAAAACTAATATGTGTCAGAGGCAGACTTTAAATCATGTAGTCTAACTCATACTTGATTGGAATCCCCTTATACCATGTCAGACAACTGGGCATCCCAGATCAGTTTGAAGACCTCTGGAGAAGACCTTTCTTTAAAGAAAAAAAAAAGTTAAAAAAAAAGTAGTGAAGACTACTTTCCACGTCAGCCCGTTCCACTTTTGGATGATGTTTTTTGTTTGTTTATTTGTTTTTGTTTTGTTTTGTTATGTTTTTTAATTTACTGATTTATAATTAAATATACTCTACCTCTTCATGAAGTGAACCTTTCTTCGCAAAGAAGATAAGACAATTAAATAGAACCAGCTGGCACAGTAATATAATTTTACAACATATAAAGGATACTTCACCCATAGTCTCCCACTTTCCCAACAAAAGGAGAGAGGGGATAGTCTTCATCTTGTTGTTCTTATTCTTCTAGTTCTAGTTCTTCTTCTTCATCTTCCTCTTCTTCATTTTCCTTTCTCTAGTACACTGCAATCTACTTCTCTGTGACTGTCACCATTGCTTTAGTTCTGCCCTTTAGGCCTTAGAAAAACAAATCTAAGCCCTCTTGCAAATGGCAACATTTCAGAAACTTGAAAATGGTGAATGTGTCTCTCACTTCTTTCTTCTTCAGGCTAAACATCACCTTTTCCTTCATTCGGTTTTTGTATGACATGCCTCCAAGTCCCCACTATCTTGATCTCTTTTCCTGAATTTGTTCCATTTGATCAATACTGTACCAAACATAAAGCTTAGTCTGAACAAAATACACCAACCTGAGCTTGTGTTGCACCCCTGTAACTGCCTTCTTCAGGGGGGGCTGAGAATGAAGAATTTTTTGAGTTTTTCTGTGCTACAGAAGGGCTCAGGCTGCATTAAATGTGGCACCATTATGGTTGGTCCCCAGGAGTGGCAAACTGGGAGGCTGCCTAATGGGTTACAAATCAGCCCAAGTTGGAAACAGAGAAGGTCAAAGCATCAGTAGAGTGAGGGGATAGAGTGGCCACAGCATTTCCAGTCTGTGCAACAGAGGGAGACACCCCCAAAAATAGTACTCTAGATTTTGTCTGAAACAACATCCACAGCAGAACTAGTATCTGGACATCATTCTTTATTAATATCACATAAGTCTGGATTAGTCTCTTTAGCTATTACAGCACACAGTTGACTAATACTGAGCTAGTTTCCTAAATCCTCTTCTATTGCAGGCACACACACACACACACACACACACACACACACACACATCTATTGTGCTTCTCTTCATTTTTGGAACCTAAATATAGGACTTTAATTCTGGCCTTTGAAAAACTTGCAACTGAGGTAGAAGCAAGCCCCTGATACATTTTGTTTAGCCCAACTTTTTCTTTATGCTTCATTACTACATGGGCATCTTTTACCATCTTTTTGGTTGAAGATCAAGTCCTGATTAAGGTTGTTTTTCAAATATTATCTCTAAAAAAATGAAAAGCAGGTGGAAGGCAAATGCTGAGTCTGTAGGAAATTTATAGATAAATCACTGGCTTCTGTGAAGTATCCTCTAGGCCTCTTTAAAGGATGATTGCCCATGAATGGCCCATTCCTCTAGCATGGTCTGTTGAATTGGATAAACTCATGACTATAAGATGTAATTTGGAAGAAGAGAAACAAAGAGAATTCACAAGAGTGGTTTAGTAAGAATGTATTCTATTCCATGATAATGTCAATATAAATGCAAAATAAAAACCCAGCTGGACTTGAATGTTTTGGAAAGAATCTCTTATTCCTCTTAAAATCCCCAGAATTTCATTAATCCAGTTGCTGGTAACAGAGGTTCCCCCATCCCACCTCATCCCTTTCCATAGTCATTGTTCATTTTAAATAGTTTTAACAGCCCTGGAAGTATTCATGAATTCAGGTTTCCTCACTCCCCTAATCATGCTGTCGGCTTAAAATTCACATTTAATTAACCTCTTCACCCAAGGCATAAATCAATAATAAAACTCCAAATGCTTACCATACCAATAGTGATTTTCATTTGGAGGGAAACTGTTGAAAATTAGGCATTAGGCTGTCCGGAAAAAAAAAAAAGAGAGGTGAACTGGTGGTGTGGAGTGAAGCAACACTAACTAGTAAACTGTGGTAATGAATGGCCTGGATCGAAGATAGGAAATCTGTTTATTCAGGTTCTAGGAGAGATCATGTATTTGGAATGGGCCAGAGAACAATGCCTTGTTGGGAATAGCAATAACCTAGAGAAATGCTGACAAACAGAAAAAGAAGCAAGGGATCATGTGACCATTTAAAAATTCCAGGGTAAAGGATCTATGGAATCTTAAAATGAGATCATTCACCCTTTGTGCTGGATCATTTCCAGTGACAGGGAACCTGCTCTCTCATACAACAAAACACTCCACTTTGGGGCATTACTCTAATGAAAGATCTTTCTTATGTTGAGTGCAACAACTGGTCTTAATTTTTCCCTCTGGAGGAAGAGAGAAAAACGTCTAACTTTTCTACATGACAGACTTTTGAATATTTTCAGATTACTTTATTTCCACTTAGAAATCTCTTCAACAAGCTTAATAAGCCAATGTTTCTTAATGATTCATTCCTTATATGAAATGGTCTTAGAATTGGGAGGTTAGTGTTCATTGAGCTCAAACTCCAAAGGAAGTGTGTGATACTTCCCCCATCCTCTTCCCTTCCTGGTTAGACCTCATCAAGAGATCTACATTCAACTGTGTCCACCACATTCTGGACAAGAGACTGGCAAGTTGGGAAGTATTTAGTGGAGGGGTAACAAGGCTTCTGAAAAGATTCCAAACCATGGCAGACAAAGATTAATTGAGGAGACTGGGAAGATTCAAAGTGGAAAAGGAATGGTAGTTGTCTTTCTGTATGTTGGAGTGCTGGAAGAATTGTTTGCCCGCCTCTAGAGCCAGGGTTCTTAAACTTGTGTGTGTGTGTGTGTGTGTGTGTGTGTGTGTGTGTGTGTGTGTGATGGACCCCAATGTCATTCAATTAAAGATTATAGACCCTTTCCCAGAATGATATTTCTAAAATGTATAAAACAAAACATATATGATCAGAAAGGAAACCACATACATTAAAAAAAGTTAATATTTTTTGTTTGTTTGAAGTTCATGTAATTCGGGTTAAGCTTTCTTGTTCTAGAGGAATAGTTATAGAGAACTATAACTAATGAATTGAAGTTGTAGAGAGCCTAAGTTCAGGTCAATAAAAAGGAAAATTTCCTAACAATTAATTTGAACTACAAAAGTGTCATGGGCTGCCTCCGGATGTTGAGAATTCCTTATTACTAGAAATCTTCACTTGGAGGCTGAGTAACTACTTGTCAGGATGCTATGGAGGAGATTTTTGCTCAAGTGCAGGCTGGAATAGATGACTTCTATGATCATTTCCTAACCTGAGATTTTATGATTCTATATGGTCTGACTCCCGGAGAGTATAGGACAATTCCATATTAATGTCACCTAAAACTACATAGATTTTTTTAAATACATGCCGCAATACTGATTTTGATAGAATTTGCAGTTCACTAGAACTCATAAGTCTTTTTACATGAACTATTTGATTTAATTCAATTTAGCAAATATTTAAATACCTACAAAATGTAAGTCACTGGTCTCTCAAGGGGCTTAGTCAAGGCTCTCCTACATTGTAATAGTGCAATTGATTTTTTTGAACCTGTGGGATTTTCTTTATCCCATTTTATTGGTTTTTCAGGCTGTCAAGCTATTCTTGAACCTTGACTCTGTCACCCTTCACATTAGCTGATCTATCTAGTTTTGTGTTATCCACAAATTTGAACAGCATAGATCCAAATCTGCTATGATTCCATGGCAAATTGATGAAATAGCATATTCCACTATGGTGGATGGCTCCCAAAGAAAAACAATAATAACAAAAAAAAATTGAAACCCACGTTCTCCAATTTCTGCCAATGAAAAGTCAAAACACTTGTCTTTGTCTAATGTTTTCTGGTGAAAGGAGAAAGTGTTGGGGAATTTTAATTTTTCCTTCTTATGCCTTTGGATTTGAAATTCTTGGAATGTTTACACAATTGACATTCCCTTAATGGCTGATTGCTAGTTTTAGTACTATAAAGATGAGAGCCACTAGTCTGTATAAAATCTCTATTTGAAGACGAGACGTATTGCTGCTATATATGAGAACTTTGTAGGTCAATCAATTTTGGCTTTGGCAGCTTCATTATGAGAAGTGCTAATTTGGGTAACATTTGGAAGCACTGCCAGGGTGAAGTACACCTTTCCAAGGGGTAAATATCAATAATCTGCCCTTGGGGTTGCCCACTAAAATATTAAAATGTTTTGCTCTCTAGGTGGAAATTCATCATTTCCAATGGGAAAATGTTGGGACCATAAGTAGAATGAATAAAATTGTGCTCCTGCTAAGGAAAAAAAATCTCTTAATGAGCTGACCTTAAAATACTGCTTTATCTATTTCTCAAACCAGACTACCCCCCTCAAATAATAATTAATGCTAATTGAATAAATAATTAGGAGTCATCCTTGATTTTAATTAGACTCATGGATATTAGAATCAGGTTGTTTGGGATAGAAATAGCTTGGAGGCTGGAAAACTTTCTCATAAGACTTTGTAGGAGCATAGGGTTTTATATCATAAGGAATTCTGGTGTAATGCCTTCATATTACAGATGAGGAAACTGAGATCCAGAAAGATCTTCAAACAGTCACACAGGTTTAAGTAGCAGAGCTGAAATTTAAACCCATGTTTTCTGACTTAAATTCAATTATATTTTGCAAGGTATAGCTGCCTCTGTGTTTACCTCTGAATTCCCTGCTTTCACAATTCTGATCAATATTTTTTCTGTCCCTCCTTTCTGACACTGTCTTGTTGTGACTGTTTGGTGAGATATTTCCAATGTAAATTCTGCCCCACCCTACCCTACCCTCCATACTCCCAACAGAAAGAATGGTCTCAAGAAAAAAAAAAGTATAAATCCATGAAGTTCACCTCCCTTCTCAGTAACTTTAGGCTATTTTGTCATCCTTTCTGACACCTAGATGCCCAGAAGCCTCCAGTCTATTATTCTACTAACATTTCTTTCTGGGCAGTACGCCACATTCCAAACCTCTCTTTCAAAATTATACTGTGGGACTTCAAGGGATGAAGCCAAGATGGCTGAGTAGAGAAAGCACTCAGCTGAGCTCTCCCAACATTCCCCTCCAAAGAACTTGAAAATAATGCCTCACATTGAATTCAGGAGCAGCAAAGCCAACAAAAGATCAGAGTGAGACATTGTTCCAACCCAATAGGCAGTTAGAAAAACAGATTTATGACAAGGGGGTAGAGAATGGACTATAGCCCACATGAATGAAACACCAGTGGTGGAACTATATAGTTGTGAAAAATGCAACAACAGCTTTGGGAATTCTCAAGCCAGAAATTATAAGGGACCCAACAACTGGTGAGAAAGCAATTACTGGGGACCCCTGTAATAGTTACTGGATGCAGGACCAGATGTGTTCGGCAATTCCATTGCCTAAATTCATGTCTGGGTCATATTTCAAGGGCAGAAGGAGCAGTTTCAGTCAAGAGGGAGCAGAAGCACTGAGGAATAGCATCACTTTTATTCACAAGGGACCAGTAGTATCATTTCCTGCTCCAGGGGAACAGGAGCTCTAAGGAGCAGTATTGATTGCAATTTCAAGGGATCAGGGGCCCTTCCCGGGTAATAACCAGAGTGTAGACCACAAGACCAGTGGCCACACCTCTCTCCAGATCACACCACCTTGGAAGCAGCAACAATTTCCAGACCCCAAGGACTAGCTCTGAAAACAGCCATAGGGGAAAAAACAAACAAACAAAAACAGAAAAACAAACAAACAAAAAAAAAAACTTGAAACTTATGACTGCTCCCTCTGCACCATGCTGGGAACAGAGCCCAATTGTAACATAAAGTTCAAAACAAACAAAGAAATAGGGTGGAAAAATGAGCAAACAGAAAAAAAAAAGGAAAAAGAAAAAGAACCTGATCATAAAGAACTACTACGATGACAGAGAACAGGACACAAACTCAGAAGAAGGCAATGAAGTCAAAATAGATTCAAGGAAGTTCTCAAAGGAAGGGGGAAAAAAGGAATTGGACACAAGTCCAATAATAATTCCTGGACTAGTTAATAAATTATTTTCAAATTCAAATAAGTATGATAGAGGAAAACTTAGGTTAAAAATGAAAGCAAAGGAAGAAAATTATGAAAAGAAAATTAAGAGCTTGGTAAAAGAGGCACAAAAATACTGAAGAAAATAATACCTTAAAAAATTAGAATTAGTCAAATGTAAAAAGAAGTACAAAAAAATATCACTGATGGAAATAACTCCTTAAAAGTAGAATTGGCAAAATGGAAAAAGTGGTACAAAAGCTCACTGGAAAAAAAATCCTTAAAATTAGAATCAGGCAAGTAGAAATTATTGATTCCATGAGACATCAAGAAACAATCATACAAAGTCAAAATAATGGGAAAAAATAAGAAAACATGAAATAACAAAAACAACTGATTTTAAAAATAGATCAAGGAGATATACTTAAGAATTATTGGATTAACTGAAAACCAAGATCAAAGATGGAGATATTCAAGAAAATTCCAATGAAAACTGCCCCCAATATCCTGGAACCAGAGGGTAAAATACAAATTGAAAGAATCCATCATGTGAAAGAGATGCCAAAATGAAAACTCCCAGGAATATTAGAGCCAAATTCCAGAGCTCCCAGATTAAAGAGAAAATACTTTTAGGAGCTAGAAAGCGACTATTCAAATATCATGAAGCTATCAAAAAAGATTTAGCAGCTTCTATATTAAAGGAGCAGAAGGCTTGGAATATGATATTATGGAAGGCAAAAAGAGCTGAGATTGCAACCAAGAAAAAACAACCCAGAAAAACTGAGTATGATCCTTCAAAGGATTTTAAAAAATAGATATTTAATGAAATTGAGGACTTTCAAGTATTCCTGATGAGCTGAATGGAAAATTTGACATTCAAACATAAGACTCAAGAGAAGCATTAAAAAGTAAACATGAAAGAGAAATCATAAGGGACTCAATAAGTTAAACTGTTTACCTTTCTATTTGGTAAGATAATACATGTAACTTCTAAGCAAATTTTATCATTATTAGGTCAGTTAGAAGGATTCTGCAGAGAGTGAGTTGATTATATTGGGATGATATAAAAATGGATAGATGAGAAAGAGAGATGCCCTGAAAGAATGGGGAAGGGGGAGGAAGAATGGGGAAAACTATATCAAACAAAAGAGGCATGCAAATAAGAGATTTTACTGTGGAGATGAAAAATGGTGGGAGGGAGGCACTTGATTCTCACTCACTTCTAAATTGGTTCAAAGAGAGATGTATACATACATACATACATAGGGTAGAGTGTGTTCAGGGAAGACTAGTACCTCTGGTGTGAGGGCTACTAAGCCCCTTTCAGGGATGCTTTCCACCTTTGGTGTCCACCTGATCCACCCAACTCTCACTTGCGGCTCCAAATAGCTATAGCATGCACATTCGCCACACTCCAGTAAACCATTTCAGCAGATGAGTTAAAGCAGGTTGCGTGTAAGTGAAGGGTCTCAAACCCATCAGTTTGCATTAGAGGAGTGTCTACCCCAAGCATGTGAAGACTTTCTCTAATGTAATGGGTGGATAAGAACAATTTGTTCCAATGATGGCCAAGAAGGAAACTGAAGCAGGAGCTATGAAGTGCTTAAAGCTTGGTTAGATATTGAAGATGCCAAGGTCATCCGCTGCATCTCAAGCCATCACTAGTTGTCTTGACTCTGTCCTGCCCACTGGACTGTGATGATTCTGGAAGAGAGAGTGAGGCTGATGACTCTGTGCAACTATGCCTCATTTAAATCCAATTACTCATGAATCAAGACATCACCCATACCATTTACTCATACCCCTACCATTTTTACCTATCACAAAGTCCTGTGGTGACCCACAACTGATGAAGCAGAAGGTGTGGATACACTGGGAGGTGTAATCACAGCCCTGCATATAGGCGGCCCAGGCCACAGGGACATCTTTTCACTGGAAGCAGCAGTGGGATTTGGCAGCCATCTGGGTGTCTGAGCAGTCTTTTAAGTACTGTACTGCTCACCTGCTGGTATGAAGGGGCTAGAAAAGGTGCCTTAAAAATTGTCTGTTTCACCCAATCCTGGCCTACTTACAATGGCAGACAAGGATCCCACCATGTGATTGAAACATAAAAAAATGTACAAAAGCTTCTGCAAAGATGATTCCACTCACCATCAGTACATGGAATGTACACATACTTATAGACAACACGAAATTCAGTAGACCAGAAAAATGAACAGAACTTGGTGTGAAAGAACTCAGCAGGTATTGTATCCAAATAGTAGCCCTGAGTAAAACAAGACTGGCAAATGAAGGCCATCTTCCTGAAATTGGAGCTGGAAACACATTTTTCTGGAGTGGCCACAGTGAAGGGGAACACCATGAAACTGATGTAAGTTTTGTAATCAAAACTAATCTAGTCAACAAGCTTGTATGCCTACCAAAAGGAGTGAACAACAGACGCATGACAATGCAATTGCCCTTTGCAGGAAAACACCATGCCACAATCATCAGTGCTTATATGGGAGACCCTTAACATTAATATGCCAAAAGAGGACAAGCTTATAATTCTGGGGACTTTAATGCTAGAGCAGGTTCAGACTACCAGATATGGCAGGGAGGCCTTGGGAGGAATGGAGTTGGAAACAGCAATGGCAATGATCACTTACTACTGAAGACTTGTGCATCGCATGACCTTCTCATCACCAACACTTTCTTTCATTTACCTAAATGCAATAAAATTTCATGGATGCACCCTTTCGGTAAATATTGGCATTTAATAGACTATGTGATCATAAGGAGAAGAGACAGGTTGTAAGAATGATGAAGTCAATGTGTTGAGCAGAGTGCTAGACTGATCATATACTTACTCTCTCCAAGCTAAATATTAGCTTTCAACAAAAGTGGCTGCCCCAAGGTAAAATGACTATCAGAAGAATTAATGTCAACAGTGCTTCTCTGAGCAGGAACAGTTTGTTGCTAACTTGGAGAGAAAGTTGAGCCAATGCACAGTTGAGCAGAAAAGGAGTGAGCAACTTTCATAGATTTGGTGTATAGCACTGCATTTGCTCATTTGGGTCAGAACACTTACAAACATCAAGACTGGTTTGACAAAAATGATGGTAAAATTCAGAAGCTGTTAAATGAAAAATGAGAACTCCACTTATAAGCAGGATAGTTCATCCATCTCTAAGAAGGCAGCATTTAATTCCATCAAAAGTAAAGTACAAATGAGGCTTAGAGAGATGCAGGATTCTTGGCTCAGTAAGAAGGCAGATGAAATTCAGTTTCATGCTGATAGTAACAATTCAAAACACTTTTATGATGCCCTGAAGGCTATTTATGGGCCAAAGACATATGGTGCATCTCAACTACTCAGTACTGAAGTAGACAAATTGATTAGTGATAAGGCCATGATCATAGAGAGATAGGCTGAACCCTTCCATAGTGTTCTCAACAGACCATCATCAATCAATGTGGAAGCCATTGACTGTTTACCTCAGATTGAGGTCAATCCTTCCATAGCTGAAGTTCCAACTAAAGAAGAGGTTTTGAATGCCATTAGGCTCCTTTCATGTGGCAAAGCACCTGGTGTTAATTCCATTCCAGCTGAGACTTACAAGGTAGGGAGGTCCATTGCTCATACAAAAGCTAACTGAAATTTTCCAAGTTATATGACAAGAGGAGGTTATTCCCGCAGGAGTTCAGGAATGCCTCCATTGTCCATCTCTATAAAGGTAAAGAAAATAGATTGACTTGTGATAATCACAGGGTGGTTTCTGTCTTAGTCATTGTTGGCAAGATTTTTGCCAGAGTCCTCCTTAAAAGGCTGATTCTTCACCTGGAAGAGGGTCATCTCCCTGAGAGTCAGTGTAGCTTCAGAAAAAGCCAAAGCATGGTTGACATGGTGTTTGCTGCCTAGTAACTCCAGAAGAAATGCCAGGAGTAGAACAGAGGTCTGTATACAACATCTGTAGATCTGACCAAGGCCTTTGATATGGTGAGTCATGAGGGCTTATGTAAAATTATGTCAAAATTTGGTTGTTCAGAGTTTATCAGTATTATACCTCAATTTAATGATGGCATGCTTGCCAGGTTCTGGATAATGGGTGAAGCTCTCATACTTTTCCAGTCTCCAATAGAGTGAAACAAGACTGTGTGCTAATTCCATGCTTTTTAGCATGATGTTTTCAGCCATGTTGTCAAACACCTTCAGTGTGGACAAACATGGCAGTAAGGTCAGCTACCGCACTGATGGTAAACTCTTGAACTTGAAAAAGCTACAAGCCAAAACCAAAGTGGAGGGAGTGTTGGTGCAGTATTTTCTGTTTGCAGATAATTATACACTCAGTGCAGCCTCTGAAGCTGAGATAAAACAAAGCTTGGATTGATTCTCTGCTGCTTGTGCTAATTTTGGCCTAACAGTTAACACCAAGAAAATACAAGTGCTCCACCAGCCAGCACCACACCATCCATATGTGAAACCACAGGTTACAGCAAATGGAGTTCTGAATACTGTGAATATTAGTAGTATACTTACCTTGGCAGTATACTTACCAGGGATATACACACTGATAATAAGCTTGCCCCAAGCTAGCTCAGTGTTGGAAGTCTCTGAAGGAAAGTGTGGGAGAGAAAAGGTATTAGACTCCCTACCAAACTGAAAGTCTACAGAGCTGTTGTACTGACCTTATTGTTGTATACCTGCAAAATGTGGACAGTATACCAGTACCATGCCAGGAAACTGAATCACTTCCATTTGAATTGTCTCAGAAGATTCTGAAGATCACCTAGGAGGATAAGATACCAGACACTGAGGTCCTTTCTCAAACTAAACTTCTAAGCATTCAAACTTCACTGCAGGGAGTGCAACTATGATGGACTGGCCATGTTGTTCAAATGCCAAACATACCTTGCAAAAAAGGCTATTTTATGGAGATCTCACATAGGGCAAGTGCTCACATAGTGGTCAGAAAAAAGCAATACAAGGACACTCTCAAGGTCTCTCTTAAGAACTTTGATGAACTCTGAATGCATATTGAAGCATACTTTTTATTTTATTTTTTTGTTTTCTTTTTGTTTGTTTTCTTCTATAACATAACTAATATGGAAATATGTTTTGCATGACTTCACATGTATAATCAATATCAAATTGCTTGCCTTCTCAAAGAGAGAGGACTGGGAGGAGGAAGAGAATGTGGAATTCAAAATTTTAGAAGATAATTGTTATTTTTTTACCTGTGATTGGTTAAATCTTTAAAGAAATAAAAAAAAATCTTTAAAAATTATCCTGTGCCCCATTGGCTCTTCTCTGTTAACGTGACACTAATGCTAGTGAAGGGAGGGAGGTATTTTATTCCCTCCTCAGAGAATGTACTGCATTTTAACAGAAGCATTATAGGGGCCTATCATGATAGGGAAAGTAGATGCCTTGAGGAAAGCTCTTACCTAGGATTTGGGAGAATCATAATCTAATCTTGGCTTTGAAAGTATTTCACCCTATAGCTTTGGCCAAGTAATTTCACCCATTTGGACCCAAGTTTCCTCACAAAATGAAGGGATTGAAAATTCTAGTCTCTAAAATTTTTTATGGCTCTAAGAATCCTTAAAATCCTTAAAAATGGAATTTCAGGAATTCTGTCTGACAGGAGAAATATTTTAAGACAAGCTGACCTTTTGCCAGCTCTTGACATCCTGCTTTGTGGGTGACCCTATGACCACTTATGTCTAGGACTGGCCCTGTGTCCATCAATGTGAAGATCCCCAAGTCCAGATGACTAATGAACCCCATACTAAAAAAAAAAAAAAAGCAAGGTGTTATGCATCCATAGCTTCATCCTGGAAACATCAGTTCTGCCAAGTGGCTGAAGAAGACAAAGATCAGAGCAAGATGAAATCTTTCTTTCAAAGATACAAATTTATGCTTCTAAGATCATGATAATGTATCCTCTTTGGAAGCTTATGGATCACGAAGAGGAGAAAGCTTCCAGATACAAAGAGGGTGATCATTTGTTGCACCATCCTAACAACGTAGAAGACCAATCAATCAACCTGACTATAATTATACCTAGGGGGTGGTATCCTTAGGATCCAGTAGCCCTTAAGATCCAGTAGCTAGGACACTGATGCCCAGTTGTGGAGTATTCCTGATAGTATCTTTCTACATTATAATCTTCATTCTCTTGATGGTCATGTTTCAAATTTCAAAAAGAAAGAATAAAAGAAGTCTCATATTCAACACTTCTCAGAGGACACAGCTAAAATAAGTCATGGCCGTTTGTCCAGTCACTTTGACAGCACTTCCTAACTGACATTTAGTCTACATCCCTGAAAAATGGCCTTCAAATAGCCATTGTACATCAATGATGAACTAATAATAGCTTACACATAGCACTTTTAAGGTGGTAAGATACTTTCTTCACTGCTCTGTGAAGCAGGCTGTACAATTACCATTATCTCCATCACAGATCGGAGATTGAAATGCATAGAGATTTGCCTGTGGTCAGACAGCAGATAGCAAGTAAATATAAAAGCTGGGATGAAAACCCAGTCCTCCTGCTTCCCAACCCAAGGGTCATTCTACCATCTCACACTGCCTTGCTGAGAAATTTTCTCTCCTCTTGCGACATAGTTAAACATCACATCTACTCCTAACAGAGCTTCTTGCTAGACTTTATGCCCTGATAGCATCAATGCTTTTTTGCTCCTACAGTGGGGATCCATTTACTTCTCTGTTCTATGCCAAAACCTTCTGGACACAGTAATTTATCCCTATTGTCCAGTTTCCATGCACATGGGGGTGGTTAATGAACCTCTTTCTGTGTCTACCTGTCATTGATTAAACAGAGGTGATAAAGGTGATTTCACTGAACAACAATATACTACATGTGAAATATGTGGCACACAGAAAGAGAGTTGACTTTAAAGGATCTGGATTCAAATTCTACTACCAATACTTGTTACCTGAGTAAAGTCTTGTGACCTAGGTAAAGTCACTTAACCACTCTGGCCCTCAGCTTCCTCATCTGTAAAATAAGGGGCTTGGATAAAATGCCCTTTAAAGTCCCTCCTACTTCCACATTTATGATCCTTTGATTTACTCTATGCAGAGCTCTGTGCTGATTTTTTAAGGAGAGTAAAGATTTGACAGGATCCAGGCCCTCACAGAGCTTACAAACTAGTCAAGTGATGAACATTAACACAGATAATTAGAGTATGAAAGAATGATATGATTAGCACATCAGAGAGGTACAAGCACAGTGTCCAAAAGAGAAATGATCATAACCAATGAAAGAGAAGTCAATGAGACTTCTTAGAGAAAGTGGCATTTAAATTGTGCTTTAAAAGACACAAAAGAACTCTGCATGTAGGAAGAGGTGCTTGTAAATACCAAGGTGGAGAATAACATGGGCAAAGTCAGGGAATCAGAAAAGTGTGAGGTGTGTGCCGTGAATGAGAAGTAGCTTAGTTTCCTCAGAACATGGGGTACCTGGAGGTGGTGGAATAAAATAAAGATAGAGAGATATAGGGTGCCACCAGATTGAGGAAGGCTTGATCTCACTCAGAAACCAAGAGGCACTTGTTGAAGGGTTTTGAATGAAACAGTAACAAAAGTAGGTTTAGGTGTAAAAAAAAAATTAATAAGCCCAGCTAGAGGATGGATTTGAAGAGGGACAAAAAAGAGGCAGGGAGATTTACAAAATGCTTATCATTAGAACTTAAAAACTACACAATGTACTCCAATCCCCCCCCCCTTTTTCCATGGACAGATATTTGGGTTTTAAATACATCTGGAAAAAAATAGATTATTTCCCCTGAAAATCAATAGAATGTTTCCACAGCATCTCTGCTGAAAGGGAGAATAATATCTTGCATTGCCCAGTAATGGTTCCCAGCTTTCCAGACCCTAAAAGATTGTTTATAGAGGCTGTCTCTCTGATACCTTTCCTGACTGTAATAACCTAGTGTTTCACTTCCCAAAGAAAAAGTCAGGAATTTGTTTCCTTGGGTTGGGGAATTAGAACATACTGTAAGAGATTTTGTTTTGAAAGCAGCTATTGCACAGTCCCTGGCCATGTATACAACTCAGGTATTGAATGAACATAGGTTGTACAGGTAGAGTTCTTTAGTGGCTTAAAAAAATACTAGCACTGAATGTCAATGATGACTTCAGCATTTAAATTTTATCAGATTCAATGGAATATCCAACTGTAATTCCAGAACATTGATAATTTAGATAAGTTCTACACTCAGAATGAAGACTCTCTCTCTCTCTCTCTCTCTCTCTCTCTCTCTCTCTCATCCACACACACACATACATACACATGTGTATTCATATATGTATATGTATATATATGTGTATGTATGTGTGTGTAACATAGTATGGGAATTTGTTTTGCTCGAACATGCATGTTTGTTAAGAGAGTTTTTTTCTTGGTTGAAGAAAGGAGAGAAAATTGTTTGTTAAATGAAAAAAAATAAAGTTTATCAGGTTCTTAATGACAGGCAATTTGGCTTAGTGGTCTTGGAGTCAGGAAAAACCTGGGTCTGAGTTCTATGTCTGATACTTACTAGTTGTGAGACTTACGGATGAATCTTTTACTCTCTCTTTGCGAGGCTTATGACTTTGCACAGCTTTGCCTCACTCAAATAAAATTTGCATGCAATCAAGACTTCACCCTCATAATATCATTGGTCCTCTGTGAGAATGAAGGATGAATAACAACTACCCACTTTGCAATATTGTTGTGAGAAAAGTGCTTTGCCAATCCTGAAGAGCCATCTGAATGTGAGCCATTATCACAACTTTTTCTGAGGGCAGCAAATTATATTTAAAAGAACAATAAAATCAAATATGACAGAGATTCTTATACATTTTATTCACCCATGAATAGGAGGAAGAAAGAAGAAATTAAGTTACAGAAATATTTTCTTTAATTCTTCTGAGTTGGAATTATTATGCAGATGCCCTGATTGTTACACCAACCAAACTCCTTGTTTAAATTACATATATGTTAAAAAAAATAAAAACAGAAAATCTGCTTAATCTTTTATCCAAGAGTTTGTTTTTGTGGTTTGCTCCACTATATTGCTTATCATCTGTTTCATTTTCAAATGGAGGAAACTGAGTGCCTGGGGCTTATGCCAGTGGAGTGAAATCTTGGGCAGGCAAGCCAAAACTGGAAAAGCTCCTATGACTTGTCTGGTTATAATGTCAGTTTGTCTGGCCATGTCCTGAGAGGGCCATCATCAGAAAGTTAGCCACCAAGGGCTGAATTACTTTTGGCCATGGCAACCCATGACATATCTTTTATTAATGATTGACACCATGATGATCTGTAATACTGGAGGTAGTCTCCATACCAAGAAAATCGGGCATTTTTTTTGAAATCTAGGGGGAAAAATCCTTCATTATTTCAGACCCCTAAGCACTAAGTGAAAGGATTGTAAGACAGCAACTTGATAAGTTTGAGTTGCCAGATCCAACTGAAGTATGTGCCAAGGTACTGAGAGAATGGAAGGTTTGATTCCTGAGCTACGGTCAGTGATCCTTCCAAGAGTGCATAGAACAGCAGCAGTGCCTCAGGAATGAAAAGAAACAAATGTCCCAATTTTCAAAAGAAGAAAGAGAGTGACTTCGACAAACAACATGCCAGTGAGCTTGATTTCAATTCCTGGCACCATTCAAGAACGAATTTTTAATGAGATTATTTGTAAAATTTAGAAAGCGAAGTGGTAATCATGGAGAGCTATCTTGGCTTATACTTCTCCCTAACTGATACTCTACACCAGTTACCACAAAGGCTACTCTAGACTTTCTCCTCTCTTCTTAAGTTTTCCAAGTAACTGCCTCCCCCGCCTTTTCACAGTACACCAAAGTTATTCAAGTACAAGCTTACTCCTTCCTCCTCCTCATCTCACAACCTTTGATCATTAACCTCTCTTAACTCCTTTAATGTAATTTCTGATGAAGATGCCATAATAGTCTTTCTCCTAAAATTCCCTATATATACATATGTCCTTGATTTCACCCCTCCTGTCTTTTCCAGCAAGATTGCCTCCACTGCTGCCTCCTCTCTCTCTAATCCTCAATCTCTCTCTATTTATTGTCTCCTCTGCTTTTGTGTCCTTTCCCTTAAAAAAAAAATCCTCAGGGGCAGCTAGGTGGTACAGTGGATTAGAGCACTCGCCCTGAAGTCAGGAGGACCTGAGTTCAAATCTGGCCTCAGACCAAATATATGACAGTAGCTATGTGACCCTGGGCAAGTCACTTAACCCCAATTGCCTAAAAAAAAAAAAAATAATCCTCACCAGATCCCACTATTTCCCATATATCCCTGTATCTCTCTTCCCTCTCTCAGCCAAATTTTCTAAGAAAGCCATATACTTCCTTGCCTCTAACTCCTTCTTTAATCCTCTATAATTAAGTTCCTGGTTACATCTTTCAATGGAAGCTTCTTTCTCTAAAGCCTCTCATCAGTGATTTACTAATTGTCAGATCTAATGACTTTCATCAAGCTTCATCCTTCTTGACCAATCTGCATCACATGACATCAATCACTCACTCTTCCTGGATATTCTGGCTTTACTGTATAGAGTACTGGACCTGGAGTCAGGAACATTTGAGTTCAAATTTGGCCTTACACATTTACTAAAAGTATGACCTGGACAAGTCACTTAACTTCTGTCTGCCTCAGTTTCCTCATCTGTAAAATGGAGATAATAATAGCATCCAACTTCCCTGGGTTGTTGTCAATATAAAATGAAATAACATTTGTACAACTTAGAAAGGGAAGTGGTAATCATGGAGAACTATCTTGGCTTGTACTTCTCCCTAACTGATCTTCTATGCCAGTGAGACCTTAAAATATTTATATAAAAGTAAAAATGGATTATTATTAATAGTAGTAGTAGTAGTTGTTGTAGTAGTACTAGCAGCAGCAGCAGCAGCAGCAGCAGTAGTAGTAGTGGTAGTAGTAGTAATAGTAATAGTAGTAATAGTAGTGGTGGTGGTGGTAGTGGTACTAGTAGGAGGAGGAGGAGGAGTAGGAGTAGGAGGAATAGTAGTAGTAGTAATAGTAGTGGTGGTGGTGGTAGTGGTAGTGGTAGTAGTAGTAGTAGTAGTAGTAGTAGTAGTAGTAGTAGTAGTAGT